>NC_060130.1:339238129-339542113 GCF_021461395.2 Schistocerca americana
ACTGGCAGCAGCGAGAGACTGGCAGCAACACAGATGTCGCTCATGTAGGACACTTCTGTAACTACACGTGTGGTTGTGTTTTGTCACCTGAAGCTGTCACTCACTTCTGTCACTCACGTAGGACATGGCCTTGCTGTTGTCGCCAACTCTCGGCAAACAGTAGAAGCAAAGTTGTACACCTTGTAGTGTCAGGTTATTAGTTATTAAAATAAGAAAAAAGTTATTTTAAGAAAACAATTATGATTTAGTGTTACTTAACCAACATTTCCATTCAATAATAAATCTAACATTTAAATAAGAATGAAAGAATGCTTGGGACAGGAAAGTTACAATGAGCACAGTTGGCAAAATGGTAATTTCACATATGTTGTGTTGTGAAAGTGAGAAGGCTATGTACAGTAAAGTTAAAGCAATATGAAATATAGACACTTCAAGAATGCAGCAGTTGTGTCAAGAATTTTATTGTTTAAAACATCATAAAACTATGGACATGGCGAGTAACATAGGCGCTCTACAGAATATAATATTTGAATTAAATCATCACCAGTCCACAAAGACATCAGACACCATGCTCAAATTCAAGATACGGTCTATTTTGCTAGACAAATGCATATAGTTTTCTTTAACATGAGATTCATAAGTCAGTGGTGAGTGAATAGAGCAGACAAAATGCAACAGGATGGCTTGTAAGAGAAGACGTACAATTATCCAGAGGATAGTAAACCTTTGGTGTTCACTTTAACAAAAATAAAAGAAATTATCTAATTTGTAACAATTTTGATGGATGTGCACATTTTGCAAGAGAATTAAAAAAATGTAAGAAGAAAGAACATTGTTTTCTATGGAAGAAAATTTTCACGAAGAAGAGGAGTGCCATTTCAGAAACAAAAATGAAGTTTGGAATTCAAAAATGAAACCTTCCAAGCTTTTCCTTCACTGCAAGAGGACAACCCGCAAGGAAAAAATGTTCTTTAAGAACAAAGAGAACATAAAAATAACATTTTACCTAAAAGACGTCAAGAAAGGAAGAAAGAAAACATTAATGACAAGAAGAAAGAAGTCATCACTGAAGAGAATAAGGAAGCAGATATCAATAAAGGAAAAAGAGGATGAATACAGACCAAAATATAACTTATTTCAATAACATGTTAAGTAATGTAGATTGGAACAATATTCTGACAACACATTACGGTTATGGTAAATTCTGAAGTGAGTTATACTACATTCTCAACCATGCCAGTGCATTAATAAAAAAGAGAATTCAGTCCCTACTGTGACCCAGAACTCGATATCACGTTCAGTCACTGAGGCTAGAGAAAACTAAGATGGTGTGAGTATGCTACGTCAATTGACTTGAACAATAAAAAATTAAATGAAGAGTTCAAAAAGTATCAGAAATACAACGCAGACCTCTTAAATTCCGAAAAACAGAAAAATTTTGAAAGTGTCATTCAAAACCCAAATAATATTTTCAAAACATCATGGTCGCTAGTAAATAGAGAAATAGATAAACAGGTAACTCAGGGAAACATACAACAGAATATCACTTGCTGATAAGTGGTACAACAGAAGCTGACCAGAATAAGGTAGCAGATCAATTTAACAATTATTTTGCCTCTGTTGACTCCTGCATAAACAATCAGCTTAAAAATCACAAATACAAATCCAAAGGAACACCAGTGTCAGCAAGTATATTCTTGACACCAACAAGTGAAGACTAAAGAATTAAAACAGTGAGTAGCTTCAAGAATTCTCATGCAGCAGGATATGATGGTCTTCATCTGGACACTCTTAACAAATGTAAGTCTTTATCAGCAATTATCAACACTCTAATGAAAGATGGTTTATATTGAGACAAGTTGAAAATCGCTCGAGTTGTGCCTATTTTAAAAAAAGGAAACAAGAGTGTAGTACAAAACTATTGATCCATATCTGTTGTTCCAATGATATTCAAAATCTTTGAGAAAGTAATGCACAAAACAATCTGGAACATCATCATAACCAAAGAGGTAATTTCCAAGGGGCAGTATTTGTTTGGCAAGGGGCATCCACCACTACAGCAGCATCCAGCTTGATCAAAAAAGTCACCCAAGCAATAGACAATAAACAACATGTATGTGGCATCTATCTAGACTTACAAAAATAATTTGACTGTGTTGATATGAGCATATTGCTGGACAGACTGTGGAACTATGGCATTCAAGGCACAGCCCATAATCTGAAGACATCCTGTTTGAAAAATAGGAAGCAGTTTGTTTCTATTAGTATTAATGAGGGAGCATACAAATCAGACAGCACAAACATTAATTTCGGCATCCCACAGGTGTCTATACTGGGACCACTTCTTTTTATTATTTGTGTTAATGTTATTCAGTCTATAACAAACTCTGCTACAGTTATCTTATGTGCGGATGATACCATATTAATATGCCATAATTCTAGCTATTAACAACTTGAAATGGAACCTAATATTGCACCAGGCATAATGCTGCAGTATTTTAAAGTAAAATCACTAAAATTAAATACAAATAAATCAGTCACTATTGAATTTCATCTTGGGAGGCAAAAAACTCATGTAAACTAAATTTTAATGGTCAATGATTACATTAAAAAAGATTACTTGACCAAGTTTCTTGGTCTGATCATTTAAATGCCGGCTGTGGCGGCACTTCAGTCTGGAACCACGCAACCGCTTCGGTCACAGGTTCAAATCCTGCCTAGGGCATGGACGTGTGTGATGTCCTTAGGTTAGTTAGGTTTAAGTAGTTCTGAGCTCTAGGGGACTGATGACCTTAGATGTGAAGTCTCATAGTGCTGAGAGCCATTTTGATCATTTAAACCTTATTTGGATAAACCTATCTACTACCATATATGTCTTAAGAAAACTGACTTCTTTTTGTAACATTACTGCTGGGAGGGAAATATACTTTGCACTATTTGAATCGCATCTAAGCCATAGGGATCCAGCAGTAATGGTAATAAGAAAAGAGTACTTATCTTACAGAGGAAAGGTCTTAGGAGTATGGGAAAGAAATATGCCAGGGAATTGTATAGAAATTTGTTTAAAGAATTTAAAATACTAACTGTTCATAGCCTGTATATACTTAAGAGAATCATTATGGCAGTAAACAGTAACAAAAGACCTAATAAAGAAATACATGGCCACAACACTAGAGGTAGAAAGGGGCTTCACAATATCTCTCATAGAACCATATTTACGAGGAAGGCCCACACTATACAGTGAGATTATATGAGTAGATCCTTTGCAGTTTTGAAATAGGACAATGTTCATAATTTGTACTGTAAAAATCAGGAATAATATCTTAGTATATCTGTGGGTATCACCCTGTTAGTTCATTCCCTTTTTTATTGTTTTGAACTCTGATTATTAATGTTTCATATGTGAACACTTTTTAATCACACTTCACATAAATCCTATACAACTGACATAGAAAAATAATAGGGAGAGCATATCTGGTGTGATGTGAAAAAGGTATTGAACAGCATATTTAGTACAAAAAAACAGTGTTTCAGTATTTTATGTGGATGCTAGACAAGAAGTTGCTTATCTTTTGGAGAGCATGATGAGAACTCTAAGGAGGAAATTGAACGATGTGGGTGGATCCACTCGCCACACTACTGTATGGCTGTATCCTGATGGATCAATTGACTTACAAGAGGTCATAGTTGCTGGGTGATGTACTCGAGCATCTGTCAGCTACATCTGTTTTGTGAATTGATTTATGTATAGATGCTGATTTGTATAATAGGTATTTTTCTTATTTTTTCTGTAATATGTTATGTATCAGATACCTTTATACATCTATTTCCATCTTTGGCATCGTTTTGTACACCTTTTGGCAAACCTTGTAGTCTGTCACAAAATATGGTAAACACACTGTTTCCAAATTTTGTGAGGGGGATAATGTAATGGGACACCCTCTTTTAACATCACCTTTCTTTACAGAAATAAGCGATACCAAAAAAAAGTATTTCCGAATCTTTAAAAGGTTAAAATTATGTCAGCTGTTTCACCAAAGGAATTTCATATGAATTTGTATACAAAGTGTTATATTTCAGGCCAAAATATGTAACAAGAAGTTAATCTGTTAGTACTCTGTACGTACAGTTAAAATTACACTTCTTTTAGAATATTTCAGGACTCATTTATAAAATAATGATATAACTTGGTGATGAATCATCTTTTGTCAAGTTAGTATTGCTGAATGTAGTGGGCATGCCTTTGATGGAAACACACTTGTTTTTCAATTTTGTCAATATCACTGTAATTGTTTGTTTCACGAAAAAGAAGATTGTGAAGTCGGGGTGATATGGAAGAATGAGAGAAAATAAAAGGAAGTTGTAGCAACATAAACAATTTCATCAATAATTCAGATCAACTGGAACCCACAAAATTAATATTTCAGCCTCTGGAATGTTCCCCTAGATGTGAGAACTGCAGCCAACAACAATAGAAAATGAAGGTCAGTAAAAGGTTTTTTTTTGTATGTATTACACCTCTTAAAGCTTTCAAAACTTTTGCAGAGGCAGAGAAATTTTATGGTGATGTGTGTGAGGGGAGGTAGATTACACCACCCAACTCACTTGAATGTCAATCAGAGTAAAATGGAGCAGAATTGACATTGAAGTGTTGTACATTAGTATTGTGTGAGTAAGTTGAGAATTTTGGTTTGACAGGAGGGATTCTAGGATAGTCTGTGTAGTTGCAACGATCCCTCTGTTTGGATGCCTTTGTGGTAATAGCATGTGCCTAGTAAGTAGAAGACCTGGGTTTGAATCTTAGTTCAGCATCAGTTTTAAACTTCCCCCATTAATTTCAATCAATGTCTGCTTTGCAGCAAGTTTCTGTAATTCCATCTTAACAACAAAATTAGTCACCCACTTCCAGCAACATTCATCTGTTGCACACAAGAAGAGAAATGGGAGACCAGTCAATCTCTCCTTACCACAGTCGTGCGCACACTTCAGAAGGCAGACATCTTACTCTAGGTATGAGAAACACCTCTCAGGCTCTCAAGTTTTAGAGGGGAGATTTTTAGTTGTGTGAGATAGTTCGTTCCTGTGTTTTCTTTTCCAGAAGTATGTACACCATTTTCTTTGATTGCCAAGCATTCTGCACCACAGAAAATTAGTTTACCACAAAGAAATTTGCTTTCTGATGTTCTGTAGTGGTCATAATAGTGTGGATGCTTTTGGCAATGTCATCCTACATTACACAACACCATAATATGAGCTAGATACAACTTCAGCAAAATTGTTAATTGGAAACCACCACCACTACATTATTGGGTTGGCTGATGAGTCATTGGAGGCAGCTGTGAACAGATTACACTCGGTTATACCACAAGAGTCATGTGTGTTCACAAAAGGTTTGGAGAAACTAGAGTTAAGGCTTTGTTGGTGGAATGTGATGTGTATAATACTTAGGACAGCAGATGGCCCTCACTTCATGCACTAATACTGAAAATGTGTCTTGGCAAATATGAGCCAGTGACTGCTCAGTTAAACGTGAAGTTGTTTGGTTAACGGAGATGTAATTGCCATTTGAAAGAGTTCCCATTTGGCACTAATGAGCATAAAGGACCGTGTTATTCAGCAAAGAAAAGAACATCAACGTGTTATAATGTTTTTATAACCAAATTTATATACAGAATATTCTTACTGGTTTGTTTGGTTATTCTACTCTTTAATAATTACATAGAACATTTTTGTTGCTGATGTCTGAGTCCAAAAAGTTCATACCTTTGTTTCTGAAATAAGATCGTGCCTTTGTTGCTCCCTTCATTACAATCAGAAATCTGAAATAGGTGGATAACTACATCACCCAGCACACAAAATTTGTCTAACGAGAGCAGTTTCCTTGAAATGAATTGACAGCCTTCATTAGGCTGATTTATGTGCCCTAATTGTATATTTCAAATATAATTTGAGCTATAAATAGTCATCAACAGTAACTGGTCTCTACTTAGAGGAATATACTGCAGAAGTAGTGGGATTCTGAATAATTTACAAATCAACTTACATAGCTTAGGTGAGTGAGTTTACAGCACTCATTTCAAGGAGCTAATGCAGAAACGTAAGATTAATCACTACTCATCTATTCCAATTTTGAGAGCTCCAGTTGTGGAGTGATTCAATAGAATTCTTAAGGGTAAGATGATTAATACTTTGAGGGCCAGTCACTTAAAAAAACATCAGACCCATAAAACCAGCCATTTGTAGCATTATTTAAAGTGTTACTTGCACATATGTAATTGATACATCTTCAGGAAGAAACAGAAGAAAGAAACTTCCAAATACCACGATCGCTCTAGTAGCTCATTAATTCAGATTACCATTTTTGGCAAAACGATCTTACCATCTTTTAATCTTATGCACTACAATTCAAAGCATCTCGTCCACGTATACAACACTGTACGACATGCTGTACTAAAGTAATCATGGTAATTTGAAGTTTGTTACTTCTGTTTCCATACCAAACTAAATCACCTACAGAATGGAATAATGTCAAGCATATACAGTATCTTTAAGAGCAATATTTGCTAGAAAAAGACAAAGCTTCAGGATTTATTTTTCATATTTGCTTTAATTCTTTGATAGATAACAAATATTAAAATAATGGTGACTGAAAGTATAATTACCCTAAAAATAAAAAATAAAAGAATGAAACTGCAAGGCGAATTACTGAGCAATTTCTTCCTCTTGAGCTTCCAACATTTTCTGCGTACTCCTCAAACATGATGCATTTAAGGCAGAATTACAGAAAACTGTAAAACTTAATACACTATGTGATCGAAAGTATCCAGACACCTGGCGGAAAAGGACTTGTGGCGCCCTCTGTCGGTAATGTTGGGATTCAATGTGGTGTTGTCTCACCCTTAGCCTTGATGACAGCTTCCACTCTTGCAGTCATAAGTTCAATCAGGTGCTGGAAGGTTTCTTGGGAAACAGCAGCCCATTCTTCATGGAGTGCTGCACTGAAGAGTGGTACCAATGTTGGTCGGTGAGGCCTAGCACGAAGTCTGTGTTCCAAAACATCCCAAAGGTGTTCTGTAGGATTCAGGTCAGGACTCTGTGCAGGCCAGTGCATTAAAGGGATGTTATTGTCATGTAACCACTCCGCCACAGGCCGTGAATTACGAACAGGTGCTCGATCTTGTTGTAAGATGCAATCGCCATCCCCAAATTGCTCTTCAACAGTGGGACGCCAGAAGGTGCTTAAAACACCAATGCAGGCCTGTGGTGTGATAGTGCCACGCAAAACAACAAGGAGAGCATCCTCCTCTACGAAATACACGACCACACCATAACACCATCACATTCAAATTTTACTATTGGCACTGCACACGCTGGTGGATGACATTCACTGTGGGCATTCGCTATACCCACATACTGCCATCGGATTGTCACACTGTGTACCGTGATTCGCCACTCCACACAACGTTTTTCAATCGTCCAATGTTTATGCTCCTTACACCAAACGAGGCGTCGTTTGGTATTTACCAGTATGACGTGTGGCTTATGAGCAGCAGCTCGGCCATTAAATCCAAGTATTCTCACCTGCTGCCTAACTGTCATAGTACTTGCAGTGGATCCTGATGCAGTTTGGAATTCCTGTGTGATGGTCTGGATAGCTGTCTGCCTATTACACATTACGACCCTCTTCACCTGTCCTCGGGCCGGCCTTTGTGGCTGAGCAGTACTAGGCGCTTCAGTGCAGAATTGCGCTTCTGCTACGGTCGCAGGTCCGAATCCTGCCTCAGGCATGAGTGTGTCCTTAGTTTAGTTAGGTTTAAGTAGTTCTAAGTCTGGGGGACTGATAACCTCAGACGTTAAGTGCCATAGTGCTTAGAGCCATTTGAACCATTTGTACTGTCGGCGGTCTCTGTCAGTCAACAGATGAGGCCGGACTGTATGCTTTTGTGCTCTACATGACGCTTCACGTTTCCACTTCACTGTCACATCGGAAACAGCAGACCTAGGGATGTTTAGGAGTGTGGAAATATCGCATGCAGACGTATGACACAAGTGACACCCAATAATCTGACCACGTTCGAAGTCTGTGAGTTTCGCGGAGTGCCTCTTTCTGCTCTCTCACTATGTCTAACGACTACTGAGGTCGCTGATACGGAGTACCTGGCAGTAGGTGGCAGCACATTGCAACTAATGTGAAAAGCGTATGTCTTTGGGGGAGTCCGGATACTTTTGATCAGATATCGTGGTTATGGGCACAGAAAGCTGAGTAAAGCCGGAAATAAGTTCAGTTGAAATTTTTTCAAATGATCTAACAGTGTTCAGGAAGAATAGATTAAATATTGTTGGTGGTGGAGTGTTTATTGGTCGGAAGTAGTTTACTTTGTAATGGAACTGAAGTAGATGGTTCCTGCGAAATAATACGAGTAGAGGCTATACTTGACAATCGGACTGAACTATTTATTGGATCGTTTTACCGATGCTCCCCGGCTCAAAAGCTATAATTGCTGAACAGTTCAAAGAAAACTTGAGTCTCATTTCAGACGGGTAGCCCACTCATATACGAGAGGCAGTTGGAAAATAAGTTTCCACTTTTGACTGTGGGCATAATTGTGTGATATGGGCGAAAGACAACATGGCAGTTGATTGCGCACGTGCAAGACACCGATACACCGTTGGGTAGAGGTCGACTGTGATCAAGCAGATGGCAATGATCTTCGGTTTCGGATTGTGACGGGGGATGAAACGTTGGTCCACCACTACACACCCTAATCGAAGGCCGCATCCATAGAGTGGAAACATCCGTCATCACCTGTCCGATAGAACTTCAAAAGTACTCCATTTGCAGGTAAAGGGCTACTCACCGTTTTCTGGGGCGCCAAAGGAGATTTGCTGCTGGACTTTCTGGAGGATACAACCGTCAATGCTGCGCAGTACTGTGCCACTCTGTCGGAATTGAAAGAGGTGATTCGGAAAAAGCGGCCTGGCCTTCTCAGATCTGGCGTTCTGCTGTTGGATGACAATGTGAGACCACACACGGCGACAGCACGCCAAACCATATTGCAACTCTTGGTTGGGAGCGCGAACACCATCCGCCTTACAGTCCGTATCGGGAAGCCTAACACACACATCATAGTGGTCCAGAACCACTCGGAAGTGACGTTAAAATGAAGTATACGCAAACGCTTTGCACACTTGTCGATTGATCGAGATCTGTGGTCGAATCGAGTTAGCGCGCAAAGCGTCTGCTGTGTTCTTCACACTTCACTAATTTCACTTCTATACTGACCGTGTATCGTGTTTGGTTGCGTGCTATCTAGCGAACGAAATGTGTCGGGTGTATGAAACCATCATCCACGAAACTCTGAAAGATTTCAGAGGATGGCCTGATTTCGGGCTATTGTAATTCGTTGGAGGAGATAATAATTTTATGTTAGAATTGGCTTGGCAAAAGTGTGCCCCAGTAGAGACATTAGGAACTTTAGAAAATAACTTTTTCCTGCTGCCAGTTCAGATTTCATTTTGATAACTATTATATGTCGCTTTCCGCGATCTGGTTCCAATTTTTTAGGTTTTTTTGGTGTATTATGCAGTTTTTTCTTTGTTTTCGATGTGAGGTGCAGCATTGCTCCATTGGTAAGTTACCTTCAGTGTAATATATTCAGGTAGAATATTGTAATTAATTATCGCTATTTAGGAAGTTAATGGCAACTTTGTTCCAAAATTCGCCGTTTCTGTGTTCATCTATGTATTACAGTAAAAGAAACTGAACATAGCAGCAGCTCTCACAAATATCACCTCTAGTAAAAGACATAATATAGAAGAGACACACACATGAAAATGGGACTCAGGTCCCGGGAACTGTTGTGCAAAAGGAAAATAAAAAGCACTTATATTTGCAACCAATGTGACTGCCAGAGTGTGGACATCCGTATTCCACATAATCGTATCCTGAATTTTCCAGGAATTTTATGTAGTTCTTTCTAACTGCAGTATCAGTTCCAGTGCATAATTGCACAAATCCCTTACTGCTGTTTTCTTTGTGCTGGAACTGAGCTGACTTTCATTGAGGTACTGAATTCAAAGTCCCATAAGATTTGACACACATTTGAACATTTTTTTTTTGTTTAGGAGGCTGCTTAAGTATGTGTGGATGATGTTGGAACTGTATTGGGATTATTGTATCATATCTGTAGCTAAGTCCATCAGGTTCTAAAATTTTCTCTGCACCACACTGGAATTTTGATGATAGTGGAAGCTGTCTTAATCTTTAGAAGTGCTCATTGGTGACTATGGGTCCTCATAGAGTATAGAACCTCAAGACACTTTGAAGCCCTCTAAGTTAAAATTCTTTTAGAGGTGTTCTTTCACATCTACACTTTTTTCTTATTGCCCTGCTTGATTTTATTTTAATTTCTTCCATTAATCTGACTTTTACTTGAGATGTTGATGGGAGTGTGTAATTACATCATTGATTTATTTTTCTTAGTTTTTCCTCTTACAACATAGGGCTTGGCATGAGGCAAAATGCCTTCTGGAGATGTTATCTCAGTCTCCTACCGGCTGGTGTTGACTTATTTAGGAGGAGGAATGTTTAGGTCTGCATTTATAACCTTGTCAGGAACACCAATAGTAGAAATTGATGGTAAATTAAAGTTGTGAGTCTGTCAGTCAAATAAGCCTTAAAAGTGCTATTTTATTTCTGTTGGTGATGACTAGTAGGAATTCTGTGTTAACCAGCCCAGATTGTTATTAATTTTGCTCTACATGTCATTATATAATTTCCTTTATCATACAATAACTTAAGACAACAAGTTGTAGCTTATGGCTTGTATGATGTGGCAGAGTATGAAAATTATGCTATTGTTTTTTTCCATTTGATAAGTGTGCAGAATAAGTTGTGGTCCTTAATGAGAGTGTCTCATGTATGTAATGGAAGTTTCATGAATTCTGTGAACAGTTCGTCCTCTCATGTTCTCCTTCCCAGGTCTTTGTTGCAGATTCCCATCCCTTTGCAAATTAATGTGCCAAGGTGCATGCAGGTTTCGGGATTAAGTTAAATAGATGTTGTATTGAGAAGTAATGTAGTCAGAGGTCTTTCTTCCACTTTTGTTATGAGTTTGACAGCTTGAAACTGATATTTTCAATTCTAGGAGAAAAATCTGTTTGTAATTTCTACAAAAACTTTTTCATGAACGTATTAACCAGTTTCAGTTTTCATCAGTTCTACTGGATAATTATGATTGGTGATTGTCTTATTCTTTGTATATAAAACCTGCAGTCCATAGTATGCATAATTATTATGCTTAATAAAGCTTTTGTTGACATAATGGAAGGCATGCTTGTAATGGGGTTAACTGAAGCACTGAGCAATTAACCCCAAAACTAGGTCACTTAACTTCATGTGCACTTGGAAAATATTTTTCATCATCATAATCACGAGTGAAAGAACATTTTGTAATCACAATTTTAATTGAAGTCAGCAGTAACATAAATCATGGTCAGTGAATAACAATAGAATAGAAGCAAAAGAGCAAACAATTTAACTCCAAACCTTGTTAACTCATCAATGGTTAATAACATAACACGTGCTTACTTTTGCTGTCAAAAACATCAGATGTGATAACTGAATTTTGTGAAGACTAAAATTTCCCTATTAATTTTTTTTTTCAGTTAACCTTCAGTGTAGTTACTCTCAGTTTACGCTGCTGCTTACTTTATTCTCAGGTAAAAATACTTCTCGATCAGTTGAAAACTGTGGGGGTTTTCATACTGTGTGAGGAGCAGTCGTTTTAAAGAGCCATCTTCAGATCTTATGAAAAGTAAGTTAACTGCTGCATTAATTACTTTCTGTGGTTTGCTGTTTTATTTTGTATATGTATACTTGAAGGAAGAACTTATATTGATAGTATATATACTTTAATTAGACATTTCTTTCTAAGTTGCTTTAACAATTGATGGAATTGACTGTTTTGTTATTGTTAATAGCTTGGGTGATATGCAAAGCAGAATTGTATTAATTATTTTACTCTATGTTGTTGACTTATTTGTCATTTGTTATCGATTTTCACATCCATACATGCAGTAATTTTTGCACACTTGCATTCGATAATAGTCTGATTAAAATTATTTGTTGGTTGACAATTCCTGTCGTAATTGGTTTCCTCCAATCAGAGTACTCAATGTGTCATGTCCAAACTATCTCTATTCGCCATTTCCAGACTGCCACAATAGCTGATCAATCCACTTCCATTTTCTTGTCTGATTTTCTTGGTGTGTTTGAACACCATGCAATCATTTGCTGCCATGAACCAGATCAGCCTTACACAACATCTTAAGACAGTAGGCATAGCTACCTAGGTGAACAATATCTTTATGATTCTAGAACTAGCTTTAGCGTCAACATATTGTGAAAGGCTGATCTGGTTCAAGGCCGGATCGTTGGGATCAAATAATCTTAAATGAGTGCAATGTAAAGTGGTGGCATAGTGTAACGGAACACTCCTGATGCATGTGAGGATGTGGATTTGAGTCTTGTCAGACTCTTTGATATTTTTTTGTATCAAAATCTTATCAAAATTACTTCATTATTTTTATTCAGTTAAGATGTTTGAATGCAATTTTATTTCTTACTCGTTGTCGTTTTTGACAATGTATTCACTTTTTATTTCCTTATATTTCTTCTTCATATCATTCTTTTCTCATTTGGAATCAACTTGTCACTTGTAACCCGTAGCTAAGTGCAAACCAGGACTGCTCATCAGTTGGTAAGTTGGCAGTTCATGCAGCTTGTGTGAGGGTAGTTTCAGGTGCCATAATTAACGAAAAGAAGAAATTAGTTTGCTTTTAGCACTGAAACAGAATTCTTTTGTCTTGAGTTCGTTTAGAGAATAGCTTCAGCTAGTTTCCTGCCTCATGCTTAGTGTTGGATGTTTCACCATCAAGCTAGGCCAGGCGATGGCATTAGGTGTGAGGCTCTGCTGTGACTGCCTGTGGCCACATGGCATTATATGTATTAATTGTTGTGAACAAAGTGAACATGATTACAGTTCTTCTGTAGAATGCTGACAGCCATTTTCTAGGATATATTGCGCATCATGAGGTTATGGTTAGGTTATCAAATGAGTTTAAATTCAGGGGTATAAAATGTCATATCTGCCACAGTTATGCCATTGGTCACTCCAAAACCAGTTGTCGGAAGAGCATGTCGTATTCCTGCCATTTCATAATGGCCACTTGCAACTCTGCACAGAGTTACATGTATACGTCTCCCATCCTTTCATAATCGCAACCTGTGCTCTGCCTCTACTGAGCTTAACCTACGTTTTTTTTAACATCAAGATTAAATTGAACAGCACTTGCTGAGTGACCCTCTCTGTTTGTTGTCTACAATTTGGCAGCAGCCAGTGTGCCAATACTGTAGTAACAAGTGACAGTTGCCAACTAACAAATAATTTTAATGAAGCTATACCGCAGTGTTCATGTTGAAATGGTTTTCGATAATTGGGGTGTTTATGTGTAAAACAGTAGTCAGCTCATTGAACCTACTGACAGGGCATGTCTAGCATAATTGTCTTCCTAGTTAAGTTTATTTTTTTGTAAATCCACATTTACAGTAATTAGATTTACTGTTCTTCAATCTCCTTCATTCACAAAGAATATTAATTCCACATTTATTGGAATCACAAAAAACCACTTCACTTGCTCAAAAGCAGTATGGTATCCTCATTTGACATGGCAGATAATTCCATTTCTTTGCTAGATACAATAGGTGTGACATCCAGCAAAATTTTGCTCCAGCACTAAGTAAAATATATAGACAATCAGCTTCCATCAGTTCATAACTTTATATTTGACAATACATGTGAGCTTTATTCAATGTTTCCTTGTATTGAATTAAGTTAATTAACAATAACATGTTAATGATTTAACAATAACAATATATGTGTTTTTGTCTGTGAGAAATATACTATCAACTGTTCCAGGTAAGACAAAATATTTCTTTAAGCAAATGCAAGGACATGTCCCTATCCCCTTTTTTGGTTCTGCATTTGCTGTTGTGTGAGTGTGTGTGTGTGTGTGTGTGTGTGTGTGTGTGTGTGTGTGTGTGTGTGTGTGTGTACGGTTCAGGCACTGTGTTTCCAGGCCAAAATATTATAAAAGTAAGGAGTCTGGTGTGCCTGAGCTCTTGGTGATATCGTGCTGTGTTAAGATATACTTACTTTCCGTAAAATAAGTTTGTTATAGGGAAAGTCTATTAAATAAATTTTATAGTAGTTCTTTACCCTCTTTGGGAAGACCATGTGACTCCTCAGAAGAGATTGAGGATCATGGATACAAGGAAAAGCAATTGCCCAGCTACTTTAAACATGAAATGTATGACGGTGTATCCCGACTGCATTATGCAATCGGTAACTGAACTGAGGAATAACAAGGCAAAAGTGAGTATCCAATCTGGGTTTGGCTTGGAGAAAATTTTGCATGATCAGTTGACAGTACACTTAAAAAAAATTTTTTTAGTGCTCTTAATTAAGTAATTGCTACATTTTTGTCTTACAGGTTCTTGCAAGACTACGTAAGGATTTAGCATTGCCATGCCCAGCTAATTAGCAAATGGGTACATACATCCTTCACTCCTAAAGGAAATAAAACATTTAGTACTCAATGGAACGACATCTCTAATTCACTAAGTTGGCTCTAGATAGATTTGTTGATAACAATTTCACTGGGACACACATATGAGGTGAACTGAAAACTACCTTTCACACCATGGAGAAAATGATTTACAGTCACATTTATCAGACCCTGTATGGCACAAATAAAGTATTGTTTGACGAGACTTGACTGCATCTTGCAAGCCTAATAAGAAAGTGCCATCCGCAGAATTCTGTTGTGAAATCAAATAATAAAGATCTTCCACTGTTTCTGCATTAAAAACAAAAGAGCTTGTGAAAGATCAGTGAGTAGGAGATCGGACAGTTTATTTTATGTGGAGAGTGCAATGCCCAAAAATTGTAATTATGTCGTGAACTTTGATATACCAGATTGCACATGGGAAGATTGTCTGAGATATAAATACCCATCCAAGCATTTCTGTGCAATATTTATTTTTTACCCAGAATGGCATTTGGATAAAATGCCAGAAAGTTACAAGAATAGCCCATTAATCTGTCTTGATGCAATGTATGACGTTTGCTTCAGAAGTGGCTCTTCAGTAATTTCGCATGGAGGCAAATATAGTTGGTGTCGTTGAAACCCCAAATATTCTTTTGCTGCAGTTTGTAACAAGGGAGCTGCGTACATACAACTGTAGCAACAGTGAAACATTAAAAAATCACTCAGCAACTGTGTGCAAGATTTGCAATTAGTAAACCCTGAAGTTGTTGGTCTCCTATTAGCAGTGCCATCTAGTTCCAAACAATAGAGAAGAAAGATGCCAAAAACGATACATGATCTGTCTTAAACACATTGTAACTTTCCATTTGAAGGGTAAGAAATGACAGTTTATTTGTATTTTACATAGCTCTTTGTGTATGTAAAATACAAATAAGCTCTGTGATTTCTGATCCTCAAGATGGAGTGCTATGAGGTCATAATGTTGGTCTGATTTTAAACTTTGTTGCACATTTGAATTTCAAAGTAGCAGTAGATAAAATATTATAAAAAGCGTAATTGCTACACTTGTGTGTGTGTGCGTGCACACATACACTTTTGAAAAGTGTCTTGTTGCCCTAAAGATAATGTTCCAACAGTCTTTCTGGTGTGCTTTTGTGCAACCCACTATCTTCACTATTTGGTGAGTAGCAACAACTACCCTTTTCATAATATTGTTACATTCCATCCTGGATTTTTCATTGTTCATCAGATAAGATTTTTCTCAGGAACTAGACAAGATGATAGTGTAGAACGAATTTTTAAAATATGAAGTGAAAGATTTTAACTTTAAAGTTAGGGCATTCAAGTATGGCACAATTTTGAGATTAGAAAAGGCGTAAAAAAGAAAACAGATGTATCTTAAAGTGCCATTAAAACGTCATATGACTGAAGTAGGAAAGATGTTGCATTTCTTTTCCAAGTTAGAATGCACTTGCTTCAATGTCTAGTGATTCACATGAAACAGAGGAAAATATAAAGACTGCTCTGTTAATTAACATGTGAGATGGCCCAATAACTCCGGCAGAAGAGTATAGAGTTTCCTTGATATAGTATCTGGTCAGCCAAGTCATTGGGGACCAAATTAGGTAAGAATTCAGTTTTTTTAATCGCATTGCAACCATAATGTATATCAGTTACATGCATATTAGATATCTGCCTTCTTGGTTCTAATGTTCTTAATAACTTTACAGAGGAACAGCAGATACGACACACAGAAGCAGATGCTGTTACTGGAATACCAGTAATGTTTCTTAGATTCAGTTATAAAATAGTTCTGAGCATTGCAGCTGGTGAGCAATGTCATCTGGCACCAAAAGAAGAGTATTCAATTTTGGAATTGTGCCTTGCAAACTTCATGTGTATCATGTTACATAACTGTTACTTGGTCTTAATGTTGTTAATTTATTTGTTAGCTTCAGTTATGATGGATTTCTGGGCAGTCAATCCATGGGAAAATTCACACCAGATTGCATCAAGACTGTTCTATTACAGGGATAACTTGGAAGATTGATAGTGTTGCTGAAGGAAAACAATGCATTTAGCGTTTCACTTGTGTATCAATTTGTCATTTGTTGTTGGACATAAATGTTTGCAACTTGATTGTAATTTTTGAACAGTTTCTCAGCAATCCAAGAATCTCTTGTAATGAGAAGTATACATCGTTACTTGGGTAAAGGAAATACAAATCAGGGTCAAACAACTACCTTATTGACTTTCCACAGAGAAGTATTTTTCACTACTGCTACTTAAAAAGTCATATGTGTGATAAAGTTTACTTACAGAACTTGGCATAAAGATCTCCCTTATTTGTATTTTAGATAGATCTTATTGTTTGACCTTCAAATGGAATGCTATGACCTCCACGTGATCTATTCTTTGGTAGTTAATTATTTATTAAGGCACAAATACATGAACATTACAATGAGAGCGGTCTTTATGCCAGGCCCTGTAAAATTAATGGCAAACCTACTTAATACTATTGTTGGGAATTAGATGGCATAGCTGTGGGGAGACCACAAGCTTCAGGGTTTGCTAACTGCAAATCTTGCACACAGTTCCTGAGTGATTCAAGTAATTTTCATAATGTTTCACTGTTGATATAGTTGTATGTGAGATTAAAAACCTGTTTACAAAACTCCCTCACTTCAAATTGCTGCAAAGAAATGGTTAAGGTATCATTGTGATGCTCTATATTTGTTTCCTCGACTGTATCCTCATTGCTACTGTCTTCGCGTGAAATTACTGCAGAGACAGTTCTGAAGCCAAACCCGCGCATATCATGAAGACAGATTTGTGGGCTATTCCTGCAGATTTATGGTATTTTATCATAACCCCATTCTGGAGAGGAAATAAAGATTGTACAGAAATGCTTGCATGGGTATTTATATATCTGAAAATTTTCACCCATGCAGTTTGGTAGAGCAAAGCTTACAACATATTTACAGTCTCTGAACATTGTACTCTCCATACAAGACAAACTGTCCAACCTCACATTCACTAATCTTGCAGTTAATTCAACTTTTGCTGATGGATATCACTGCATGAAATGTTTCACAAACTTGCTTTTTTCAATGTAAAAACAATGGAACATCTCTGTTATGATTTGATGGCAGTATTCTGCAGGCAGTACATTCTAATTAGGCTTGGAAGAAATCTATCTCTTATATCCTTAGTAACCCTCTTCAAGGTCCTGTCTGTATTCCATTTTAGGAAAAAACGTTTAAAATCTTGTTCATGGTTTCAGCCCCATTTGTAATGTCAATGGTGTCAAAATTGCCCTTGTCCTCATAAGCTTCCACCCTCTTTTCATGAACTGATAGCCATTGCTGTTAAACATACGGTGATGCATTTTTGTTTCTCTGAGAAGCCTCATTATCTCTTCTGTATCATCTGTAAATTCTCTGTTGGTTGATTTTCAAATTTCTTGCCACATGGTCAGGAGTCTCTTCATGTCATTTGGTATATATTCAGCCATCTTCCTCAAGCCTGTTTCTGACAGAAAAGGCACAAGTAAACTTTTGTCTGAGGAAATGCTTGTTCAATTGCATTGGCGGCCAAACTCCCCGAATGGGGCCTCTCGGCCAATAATGCCATACAATCATTTCCATTTATCTCCGACTATGAAAAATCAGTAACCCTGTAAATGGGTTTCCAATCATTATGCCAATCCTTGAAAATGGCTAGCATTTCATGACTGGATCTCCCATTTTCAACCTGAATGAAAAACAAAACCAAATAGCTCGTTTACAACTATAAAAAGATAAAGGCGTATCATATGTTGTTGTTTTGTATGTTGCAAATGACAAACAACTATCCTTGTACTTCTTCAAAAGATCTTTCTGCTAACAGCTCTGATATAAAAATGTAATGGTTTCACTCCTCCACTGGCATCTGTACCATGTCTGTAATAAATCATGTGATTGCTTGATTCCTTGTGCCACTCATCAACCTGATTCTGCAATCTAGTCTCGTCAAACAATGCTTTATTTGTACATCACAAGATCCAAGATGTGTGACCATAAATTTTTTTCAGTGGGGTAAAATGTAGTATTTATTCTACCCAGTGAAATTATCAATTAATGTATCTAGAGCCAACTCTGTCTATATGATGTCATTCCATCGTGCACCTGAATTCGTATTTTCTTTACAAACTTTAATTAGAATGTGTGTGTGTGTTGATTGGCTGAAGAAGCAAAGAGAGAGTCAGAGAGAGTCTTTCAGCTATCTTTGAGACTGTTAACGTAGCTGGTTTAGAAATGAGTTTCCTGATTGATATGAGAAACTGTTTTCAAATTTTCTCTACAAACTGTAAACAGTTCCTCAGTTGGTGATTGTGGAGGATATTGCCATAGACATAGTATTGATCCACTGTCAGGTGGTAAACCGAGGATTTCCTTCCAGTATGAGCCAAGTCAAGTAAAACTGTGCTTGGAAAAATGTTTTCCATTCTTGAACTGAGTATTTGTAACACATTACGTTGGATTGCAGTCCATTTGCCAACACCTAAAAATGTTTAGTGCTTCACTGATGACTATTTCAATTTTTGAAAGCTATTCCGTGTCAAGTAAGTTAAATTTTGAATTAACCATTTGAGCTTAGTATTTTCTGTGCGGAAGATGGATTTATGTTCATGTAATATTTCTAATGTAGATACTGGTAAGGTGTAGTCATATGTAAATGCCCAATAAAATAGATTGATTTTTTTGTTTTGTTTGTTTCTGTATAATAATCCCATTGCATGGTGACCTGATTTGTGGCTATAAGATATTATCATTTCATGGGAAATGAGGCAATAACAGATCAGAAATTGTGTACAGCAGATAACTAATTATCAATGCCTATAATCAGCTAAAAGTCTGGATTTCATTATAATTTCATTCTTCGAGAGCTGCACGATCACCAGTGATATCTATACAGATACCAGCTTCATATAAATTAGTAAGGTTTTAAC
Organism: Schistocerca americana; assembly: GCF_021461395.2. Lineage (NCBI taxonomy): Eukaryota > Metazoa > Arthropoda > Insecta > Orthoptera > Acrididae > Schistocerca > Schistocerca americana. The sequence goes on from NC_060130.1 coordinate 339,257,730, forward strand.
TGACAATTATTCACCAAAGCTAACAAAACAGCCTGCATTCAGTAGTAGTACTACATAATGGTGATGCCTCAGTAAAAACCTTGAACCTTTTAACAGATTTAGTTTAGCAGGAGCAAAGCATATTCTTCAAGGTATGTTTCACATGCAATGAAGGAACCTCTCAGCCCTGATGTCATGTAATTTTGCCATGTGCTGCTAAGTTTTCCTTTTAGATTTATTAAATTTCTTAAAGAGGCTTCTGTTACAAACACTAGCGATCCACATATGTACCATATGTGACTTATATTCCTTACGTATCACAACCTTATTTCAGCTTCACCCCGTCATTTCTGGGAATACCATGGAAGAGTAGATCTGTTACTCCAAATAGTAGCTACATTAAGGAATATTAAGAAAAGTCATTTACATACTAGTGAAAAGGAGGCAGGGTTCCCCAAAAGTATAAAGGGTGTCACTGGATTAAGTTCTTTCCATATTCTTTGTGGAGATTTCATCCAGCTGAATCCTACTGTAGAGATATGACTGATACCTCACTGCAAGTGCCTTGGTTGTGAATCCAGTTTGTGTAACAGCTACCGGTAAGTGTAATAGACTAACCAAAACCATTAGTGTTATATGACCAGAGCAGAAAATGCTTTATTAAATGCACAAAGCACTGGTAAGTAACTACCTTCGTTTATGGACCATTTTCCAAAAACATACACATTGTGTCAAGGCATTCCGATTGTACATCATCTTTCTGAATATTTTCATTGTAGCGGGAAGAATGGGGATTGTTTAACTTACCTTCATGCTAAGGTGCATTAGATTGTATATAAAATTCATGCAAAACAGTAGAGTTGGAGTATGAGCTCTTACTTCACCTGATTACTATAGTGAGAGAAATTAATTTGAATATATTATAGGAGACAGATGAGGACTAGGTGGGAGATGGACTAAGAGACTAATTCCACGTGGTGATGAAAGACCTGCACCCAAACAATGCATCTGAAGTAGACATTCCCTCTCATTTGTAGAGATCCTTCAGACAGCCAAATCAAAGTATTGCATGTGGTATGCTAGATAAGAGACAAGCGAAATACATTCACATCTCAGAATGAAGTAATAATTCCTATTCCAAAAAAGCCAGGCACTGAAAGTTGTGAATATTACAGAACTATCAATGTGGCAAGTCATGGTTCTAGTTTGACACATATTAACTGCAGAAGAATGGAAAAACTGGTAGATGCCAACTGACCTCAGGAAACATCGCTTTGGTATCCAGAAAAAAGTAGCAACACATGAGGCACTATAGATCCTAAATTCTGCAGGTTGCAAGGATAAAATACAAAGACTAAAATTTGCACACTGATGAAACAGTAATATGTAAAGACTTGGAAAGTGTGAAGTACTGGGGAAGGGAGTGAGATAGGGAGTGAAGTATTGTAGAAGATGAAACCACCATTTACAGTATATGTGTTTAAAGGGATATTGTTCCTGTGCAACAGGAGTTTTGTGTACAGTCCTTACTGTGATCCGTATTACTAATCTTTTGAGGGGAATGGAAATATTAAAGTAATGGTATACAAATTCAACAAAGGTTTTTTACTCATCAGTGTCATCTTCAAGTTCAAATGATTCAACATCCATTTAAAATGCTTGGCGGTCCATTATGACACTGTCTGTAGTTCTTGCCAGTTCATTACACATAATTGGAAGATTCAACAGAGGAAAGAAAGACCTGACATAAAAGTAGCATTCACTGAGCTAATGGATATGACAATTGTTCTACCCTGACAATATTTTACGTCTAAATTATTGCCATAGGAGTTACTTATCAACTGAATTGGGTGTACACAGCTACGATCAACATAATAAACCCCCAATAAATACAAGTGGTATCTTTAAGTACTCATCTTAGCAACTGATATGGCTACACATCTATGCTGATAACTGTAGCCACGTTTAACATTCTCGGATGGATTTCACTACATTAGATTCAGTTCTTATTCTATAGACCCAAAAATGGGACAGTTCTTATGGATGTGGAATACGTCAAAGGATAACATAAAAAACAAAGAACATATGAATATAACACTTCCCTGATCATTCATCGGGAGACTGTCAAGATATGTGCATACATTACAGTAAACTGGAACTGCCAATATTTACAGAATTAATATACTCAGATTGAAACAGTTATGCACTTTTAACAAATTCATCATACACAAAACAGCTAATCTAGACTGTTGCGACCAATTGCTGTAAAACCAAATTTAAGACAATTTTACTTAAGCTGGTCTAACAGTCCCTGTTAAGATACTCATCTACAGAGTAGGAGCTGCCTGCCTAAAAATCTTTCAAACTGTTTAAACTGTGCTGTTTCTGAAACAAACTTTTAAAGGTTGCTAGCAAATTATTGAAAATGTGTGTTCCTGTATACTGGACCCCTGTTTGGACCAAGGTAAGCAATTCAGGTCTTATTGTTCCTAGTATTTTACTATGTGCTGAGCTATTGTTTGGAGATACACACACATTATTTGCAACAAATTTCGTTAAGCGATAAATATACTGAGAAGCATTGGTTAGAATACCCACTTTCTTGATCAGGTTTGTACATGATTATCTGGAATTTATACCACAAGTGAGGAAACTAATATACTGTGATATGTCAAAGGCATTTGACTGTGTGAATTACAATATCCTTTTAAATAAATTAGAATATTTTGGTGTTACAGGAAATGATGCAAAATGGTACAAATCTTAACTCTGGCAGGAAACAAAGGGTATTATTATGAAAGAGAGATGTATTAAGCTATCAGGCATCATCCAACTTGGAACTAATTACATGTGGGGTCCCACAAGGTTCCATCTCGGGGCCTTTACTTTTCCTTGTGTATATCAATGATCTTTCATCACTAACATTACCAGATGTCAAGTTTGTTTGTTTGCCAATGATACAGACATCAAGTGAAGTCTTAGAAAGATCGGCTAATAAGATATTTGTGGACATTAATCACTGGTTCCTAGTCAATTCCTTGTCACTAAACTTTGAAACATTACACTACATTCAGTTCAGAACTTGTAAAGGGTGTCCCACAAGTATATGCCTAACATACGATGACAAGCAGATAGAAGTGGACAGTGTTAAATTCTTGGTGTTACAGCTTGATAATAAATTGAACTGGGAGGAGCATACCACAGAACTGCTGAAGCATCTTAACAAATCTCTATTTGCAATGTGAATGGTGTCAAAGACAGGGGACATAAAAATGAAAAAGCTGGCATACAATGCTTGCTTTCATTCCTAATGTCACATGGAATTATTTTTTGGGGTAATTCATAAAGCCAAGCTGAAGTTTTCCATGCACAAAAGGGTGCAATAAGAGTTATATGTGGTGTGAACGCAAGAACATCCTGCAGAAGCTTGTTTAGGGAATTAGGGATACTAACTACTGCTTCCTAATATGTTTATTCCTTAATGAAATTTGTCATTAAGAATATATCACTTTCTTAAACCAACAGCTCAGTTCATGGAATCAATACCAGAAATAAGAATAATCTTCACAAGGATTTAAAGTCACTTACTCTTGTACAAAATGGTGTCCATTTTTCAGCAACACACATTTTTCAGCAACTTGCCAGTAGCCATAAAAAGCTTAACCGATGAATTTCAGTTTAAGAGAAGCCTAAACGATTTATTGGTGGTCAACTCCTTGTACTCCACTGATGACTTATAGGACATGTAGAGGTTACTGAGTGCATAAAATTTTGAATAGGAACCCATTTTGAATAGGAACCCATGTCTGGAAACATATCGTTTCCATTCTACAACAGTTTCAACGCAGATGATTATCTCATCCACACCCACGTGAGGAATGTACTTGGGCGTGACCCAGTACAATTGTTGCAATCTATTTGAAACGAATACTGACTCGTTCCTTTATTACTTACGCATTTGTATTACAACTTACACCGTATGGTTTACATTAGTCGACAACAAGAACCCAGCATCTACGGCTCCAGCCGCAATGTGGCCATGCATTACAACAGCGGCTCTATGTGGCAACCACCAACGTTCTTACACACATTGTACCTCTGAAGCATGTTCTGATACACTCTCTCCATCCCACCTGGTGTCTCTTCAATGTCTTGTGCAGCGACGAGAACTCGTGCCAGCAGATCTTCCTCTGTCTCTACAGGTGTCTCATAAATTAGGCTCTTCATTTGACTCCACAAGAAGTACTACATAGGGGTTAAATCTGGCGATCGTGGTGGCCACGCGGTTGGACCACCACGGTCTACCCACCTTTCACCATATCGTCTGTTGAGATGTCTCCGGACAGCCAGTGAAAAGTGAGGTGGTGCTCCATCATGCTGAAACCACATTTCCTGGCGGACATTCCTGACGGACATTCAATGGCACAGCTTCCAAGAACGGGTCCATTACGTGTCATAAGAAGACTAAGTATGCGGGACCAGTGAGCTTGGATGGAAGGACGTATGGTCCAATCACATGACCGTCCAGAATACCTGCCCACACGTTAATTCCAAACCTGTCTTGAAATATCTGAGCATGCATGGCATGTGGGTTTTCGTCCACCCAGACATCGCTTTTTCGAGCATTCAGAACGCAATCCCTTGTGAACCGACATTCATCTGTGAAGAGAACTCAACGTGGAAACACGGGCGCGTCCATGCAACGGTGCAGGAACCATGTGCAGAAGGCGACGTGTTGTGGAAAGTCTGCTGAACCCAAAGCGTGTACCCTTTGTAAGTGGTACGGATGTAATTGTCGCTCATGCAAGACGTCCAAGATGGTACTGTGACTAACAGCCATTGCACGCGCAATTGTTCGTGGCCTCGTTGACGGGCTATCTTCAATGCAACGCAGCACACCTTCTTCAAATTCGGGAGTGTGGCGTCGCCGTGGAACACCACAGTTCTGCCTCCTCACGGGAAAGGTACCCGTTTCTCGTAGCCGTTGTGTAACATGGGCAAACAGTTTATGCGATGCCGTGTGACACTGTGGAAAACGTTCGTGATACAGCTGACTTGCAGCTCTTCCGTTACCTCCAGCTTCGCCTTACACAAGGAGCATGTCTGTGTATTCCGCAAACGTGTACTGCACCATGTTCCTCTATCAGTGACGCACAGGTATTGACTTGCTCTCACAGCAAAGCGCACAGTAAGTGACATCTGGGGATCGTTTCACGTAGAACACGTCATCGTGTCTACCCTCTTGCATACCAGGACAGGGAACTCTGAAACGTTTCTCTTGCCCTAAGCAGACGTTGACGAGGTACACATCTGAATTGAAACTGTCGTAGAACGGAAACGATACGATTCCGGACATGGGTTCCTACTCAAAATGTTCTGTACTCACTACCTTCTACATGTCCTAGAAGTTTGTAACGGGAATTTCCGACCACCCTGTATATAAGTACAATCTAACTTCTGCACCATTTCAGTGCAGTAAAGTGTTCATTGTAAATAAGTATTGTAATAGTTCTATTATATGTTTATTACCTTATAAATAAAAAAACATTTTTTAAATTCAGTGCATTAATGCGACCTTAGTAAATGAGTGTTTGTAAAATGATTCTTTCATATAGTGTTCATTAAAAAAATATGACGATAATTCCACTTGGGACCTATGAAGGTACCTCAGCTTATTTGTTTCAGTTGTAAATATTTGTCATGTGTTATTATTTTTCTGAAATGTTCTACTTTGTGGAGCGCCTCCTCACTACGGATCAATTGGAATGAAAGTAAATCTGATCTAATCTTATTACATGCTTCTGCAGTCTAAATGTTTTTGCTCAGTCTGACGAGGTACCTCAAAATATGAAAGCAAACAAAGTATGCAAGTTTCTTCTATTTATATCCCTTGCATCTGACATCATTCACATCGCAAATACAAACTTGTTTAAGTGCTTCAGCAATTTTGTGGCACTCCCCCTTCCTAACTGAATTTATTATTGAGTTGTAACCCCATACATTTAACACTGTCAACCGCTTCTATTTGCATGTCTTCATACATTATACACATGCTGGGAACAAATATTTTACAGGTTCTTATCTGCACGTAGTGGGTCTTTTCAAAGTTTAATGACAGCGAAAATTTGATTAGTAGCCATTTCTAAATCTGTACTTGACTTGCTATTTATTGCATTGTTTGTGTTATGTGCCAACAAAACAAACTTAGCATCTGGCAGTTTAACAGACAAGAGGTCGTTACTGTAGACAGGAATAAACAACAGATTGAAGATGGTACCTTGAGGAGCATCACATGTAATTTCTTTCCAATCAGATGAAGACAATGTGCTTACTCTGCATGTATTTGCAATGACAGCCTTTGTTTCCTGTTAGTTAGGTCAGTCTCGAACCATTTTGCAGAACTGCCAGTGACATCACAATATTATAATTCTCTTGAGAGAAAGCTGTGATTCATAGTCAAAGGCGTTTGACAGATCACAGAAAATGCCAGTAGCCTCTAATTTGTTATCTTATGAATTAGTCCCACAGTATGTGTAAATACTCTTCTCTATATCAGTAAGCATAAGGAACCCAAACTGTGACTTGGATATGTTGTTTGCAGTTGGATGCTTAAGAAGATTCTTAGACACAACCTTTTCAAACATTTTTGGAGAAGCCAGCAAAAGTAAAAATGATCAAAAATTTTTTACAGTATCTCTTTAATCCCCGTCTTGTAAAGAGGCTTAACTTAAGCATATTTTAGCCAGTCTGAAAATGTTTCACTGATAAGAGATTGATTACACAAGTAACTTGAGACACATCTCAACTCACATGAACACTCTTTTAATAACTTCACTAGAATACTTTAAGAATTTTGTAATGGATGCTACTTTTTACGGACAAGTGAGTGTCATTTCCATTTTACTGAAGTTATTTGCAGGGAGTGGTCTCAGATGGTCAATTGCACTGTTATCTGAACCTGATAACCTCAACCTGTCAGTAACAGAAACAAAGTACTGTACCTATTTAAGAAGTTTGCAACACTACATGCATTTGTTACTAACGTCTCATTTATTTTAATTTGAAGTGTTACTGGAATTTTCAAAATGCAGAACCTGTATGTATCACAGCATCAACAACAAGTTTAAATAACGCACGGCTTTATCTAAATAGGAAGTCAGACTGCTACTTACTTTACAGATGACAGCAGAAACTATTTTCTTTCACTGTTATCTGAAAGGTAAACAGTAGCCTGTCTTCCTAACCACAGTTAATGTAACATAGCTGTTACTGCAGTCTTTTTAAATCTGGTCCTTGCTAGACAGTAGTGTATCCTATTTTATCAGTATTTAGGGGATACCAGATGCAAAGCAGTAGTAAAACAAGTGTTTTCTGGAGACCGTTTCTTAATCAAAATTGTGTCGCACAATAAATACCTTACACTTCACACCATTTGAACATCTGAATCAAATCTACAGTGACTTTGCATTATGTGGTGCAAATCGTAGAGGTACCATGATACTGGAAGGGTGCACAACAAATTTTTATATGCTCTCACAGTAAGAATGGTTACAAGAATGCTTTATGAAAAGGTTCATAGTGTTCTGTCGTTTGTTAAGTGTTAGTAAAATTTTCAAAAACTGAACAGTCACAGCCATTTGAGAAGAAAGTCCACATGAACTGGATTCATACACAAAATGAAATATTTCATTCGGCTGTGAAGTGTGCATATTTAACACTTTCAACACTGCCCTCTTTACACCTGGCACTTGGCTGTGAACTGGCATATTTAGTGGATGTTTGAAATTAAATTGCAAATAACAGAAAAATGATAGGAATATTGTTATTGCATCATTTAAAAGGAAAAAGTAAGAGCTTTACATGAATGTGAGTGTATTTTATAATATAAAATACAAATGGGTGTTATAATTAAAAAAAGAAAACATAAAAATGTCGTGGATAAAAAAGTTTTACGTGATCTCTCTCTTGAGTAATGCCATTATTACTGTATCTAAATTTAAAACAAAATATCACTGAACTGTCTAACTGCAGGTGCCTGTAAACTAGAGTATTTTAGTAGTTCATATGTAGTTAGCCTTTGTGTGAAAATCCTGGAAACACTGTGGGAGCAATGGCCAATGCCACAGGCCTTGCACCACCATCTGTTTTCCTTCCTGATGCGCTTACCCGTCTCTTTCTTACCCCTGTCTGAACATAATTTGCAATTCCTAGTAGTATTCACCTTGTTTGCAGTGGGTGGGACCTTCTCTGGAAAATGCCTTGCAAATGTCCTCTCAATTTGTGAGGATGAAGCGGCTTGGTTCAAATGGCTCTGAGCACTATGGGACTTAACATCTATGGTCATCAGTCCCCTAGAACTTAGAACTACTTAAACCTAACTAACCTAAGGACAGCACACGACACCCAGCCATCACGAGGCAGAGAAAATCCCTGACCCCGCCGGGAATCGAACCCGGGAACCCGGGCGTGGGAAGCGAGAACGCTACCGCACGACCACGAGATGCGGGCTGATGAAGCGGCTTGTTGGTGAAAAATATTTCCGCCCTTCTCAGCTAATTTCTTCCCCACTCTGTGAATAAAGTCTACTAGGGATACATTCTTCCTAGTATTCTCTTTACATAAAATAAAATTGTTGACAGTTGACATGATAAACAAGTGGAAAAACAGCTTTTACCACCACTTCAAAGTTTTTCGGGCAAACAGATAATAGCTGGAGAACTGATCTGCTCCGTCAACCCAGCTTTATTCTTATTGTAATCAATAATAACGTCTTACTTTACAATTTCTGCTATTCCACCTTTGGCCCTCACTTGAATACTAGTGCTGGTAGACTTATGCTTTGTGGAAAGATAAACAACATCTCTTTCTGACTTCCACTTCACTGCCAAGAGATGGAATTTCGTTTGAAAAACAAACTTTTTTTTTTTTTTAGTTTTAGTGTTCTGAATATTCGTCGCAAACCTTTCCTGTTTTTCATTACAGTTCCCACTCCAAGAGCTTTATTTTCCCACAACATGTCCAAAAGAGATGGACTTGTGTAGTACCTATCCATATAAATGCAATGTCCTTTGCCAAAGTACTGTGAACACAACCTTTTTACAAGTCCCTGGATACTATTGTCTCCCATGCCCGGGTTCCCGGGTTCGATTCCCGGCGGGGTCAGGGATTTTCTCTGCCTCGTGATGACTGGGTGTTGTGTGCTGTCCTTAGGTTAGTTAGGTTTAAGAAATTCTAAGTTCTAGGGGACTGATGACCATAGATGTTAAGTCCCATAGTGCTCAGAGCCATTTGAACCATTTTTGAATACTATTGTCAACACTGCCTGCAGAACCTGTACATGCATCACAGTTTAGCATATAACCGGTTGATGAATCGCAGAGAGCATACAATTTTATTCCATATTTATTGGGTTTGTTTTTCATGTATGCTCTGAAGATTTTTCTACCACGAAAGAGACACTTGCCTCATCTATTGTCAGATTCATGCCTGGACGAAAACTAATTTTGCTTTTATTCACAAAGAAATCAAACAAAGGCCTCACTTTGTGAAGTGGGTCGTGCTTTTCTTCGCCTCTGCTAGTGAACGTAGCATTGTCATTCAAGTGTAACATCGACAATGTAGCGCAAAATCGATCGCGACTCAACAATTTACTCGCAAATCCTGTCTCCAGAAACGGGTCTGTTGACCAATAATCACTGATTTTCGGCAATTTGACGACGCACATATGCAAAATAATACTGAGAGACAAGTAAATCTCTTGCAATTTTACTGCAGACCACTTATGCCAAACAGAGTTTATTTTCAGGCTACCTTTGCGTTTCATTGTCGTAATAACGTTTCCAGCGTACAGATTCGTTTCACTTTTGATGAGCCGAATAACGTCGTCATCAAAGAAGTAACTAAAACATCGAAGCTCCTCAGCGGCATCTTAAAAATGCGATTCTACGCCGACTACTTCCTGGAGATCCCGCAGTGCTGGCTGAACGTCTAGTTCCGACCAATCTTGCTCTTTGTGCTCAGTGAGCCACACACGACCAGGTACCACAGATGGTGACGGACGGTCTGTACCATTGTCTACATAGAAAGAAAATAATGCTAAGATTGGTACTAAAAGGTGCTAAATGCAAGTGAAGTAATGAACACTACTCACAATACAAAATGCGGCAATGAACTCTTCACTTTATGAACAACTGACACATTTACTTACCTGAATCATCACTTGTACTTTCGTCTGGAGAGTACGAATCCTCGTTGTCAGAATTGTCAATTTCACATCCTGCATCCCCATAAAGAATATCTAAGATCTCTGCCTCCGTCAAATCACTCTGCGATATTTTCACGATCGTAAACACCTGTGAATGAACTGCAGTTAACTTCGTCTTTGCAGTGCTCACAGCCGCTCCCAGGATGAGATGGCCGATAAGTGCTTGCCTCTTGCGGAAGAAGAATGAAATACCTCCACATTAGTTGACGAAACTGCTTCGGAGACGCGCTAAACGCGCTTACAGAGCCAAATAAGGGCTCGCCCGTACGGTATACGGGCGCCGTCGCCAACGTCAGGGCGGCCGAGCCCGTATGGCGTACGGGCACCGTGCTGTAAGTGTTAAATTGCCAGGAGAGTGGAAATAATGTGAAAGGTTTAAGATAACACACTTTGTAACACAGCTTGTCATTTACTCTTCTTTCTTCCTGCTGAGAAAGCTGTGAACTCCGTAGCAAACTGCCTTTTAGCTTGTGAAGTCACGTCATTTACCCATTCTTCTTAAATCGATATACAGTTTTTGTGTGAGGACACTGCATTTCATTATTCAGGCACAACACACAAGTATTCTTACTAATTTGACTGTGGTAGAATGAACACAGGAAGAAGTTTTTTAAAGAATTTTGTGTTGCCATTGGAGGTTTCTTGCATGATCCTTTAACGCCGTTTTTGCATTATCGAGATTCATTTCTATGACCATAGAAACCGTTACTAATAAACAAGATTAGAAGCTGTCCTGTAAGGTATGTAGCCAAGCAACCACCACTTAAATGTACACAAAAGGCTGCTTTTTCTGAAAAGTTGTTTAATAATTAACTAAGATGAGTGCAAAAGGCATTAACTTCCCGTGAGGCATAATGTAGAAAACATATCTATTTTTTAACGCAAGTAACAGCTGAACTGCGTAATCGACAACAAATGCTATTTCTAGTAAGCAATGGCAATGTTTAGCTATTCTCTACGGTTATACACGATGGTTTATGGAATGTGTTACGGAAATACTGCATTTATTGTTAAGGTGTAAACGTGACGCACAGCTTTTATGCCACCTATTTGGTCCTCGACGGAATAAGCAGATCAATCACAGCGTGGTCAAGAAACAGGTAAGCCGGCCGCGGTGGTCTAGCGGTTCTAGGCGCGCAGTCCGGAACCGCGCGACTGCTACGGTCGCAGGTTCGAATCCTGCCTTGGGCATGGATGTGTGTGATGTCCTTAGGTTAGTTAGGTTTAAGTAGTTCTCAGTTCTAGGGGACTAATGACCACAGATGTTAAGTCCCATAGTGCTCAGAGCCATCCGAGCCAAGAAACAGGTAAAATCCGATAAGGTGACAATCCGTACGATTTATTTACTTGTACGTAATTTATAAATATACACTCCTGGAAATTGAAATAAGAACACCGTGAATTCATTGTCCCAGGAAGGGGAAACTTTATTGACACATTCCTGGGGTAAGATACATCACATGATCACACTGACAGAACCACAGGCACATAGACACAGGCAACAGAGCATGCACAATGTCGGCACTAGTACAGTCTATATCCACCTTTCGCAGCAATGCAGGCTGCTATTCTCCCATGGAGACGATCGTAGAGATGCTGGATGTAGTCCTGTGGAACGGCTTGCCATGCTATTTCCACCTGGCGCCTCAGTTGGACCAGCGTTCGTGCTGGACGTGCAGACCGCGTGAGACGACGCTTCATCCAGTCCCAAACATGCTCAATTGGGGACAGATCCGGAGATCTTGCTGGCCAGGGTAGTTGACTTACACCTTCTAGAGCACGTTGGGTGGCACGGGATACATGCGGACGTGCATTGTCCTGTTGGAACAGCAAGTTCCCTTGCCGGTCTAGGAATGGTAGAACGATGGGTTCGATGACGGTTTGGATGTACCGTGCACTATTCAGTGTCCCCTCGACGATCACCAGTGGTGTACGGCCAGTGTAGGAGATCGCTCCCCACACCATGATGCCGGGTGTTGGCCCTGTGTGCCTCGGTCGTATGCAGTCCTGATTTTGGCGCTCACCTGCACGGCGCCAAACACGCATACGACCATCATTGGCACCACGGCAGAAGCGACTCTCATCGCTGAAGACGACACGTCTCCATTCGTCCCTCCATTCACGCCTGCGCGACATCACTGGAGGCGGGCTGCACGATGTTGGTGCGTGAGAGGAAGACGGCTTAACGGTGTGCGGGACCGTAGCCCAGCTTCATGGAGACGGTTGCGAATGGTCCTCGCCGATACCCCAGGAGCAACAGAGTCCCTAATTTGCTGGGAAGTGGCGGTGCGGTCCCCTACGGCACTGCGTAGGATCCTACGGTCTTGGCGTGCATCCGTGCGTCGCTGCGGTCCGGTCCCAGGTCGACGGGCACGTGCACCTTCCGCCGACCACTGGCAACAACATCGATGTACTGTGGAGACCTCACGCCCCACGTGTTGAGCAATTCGGCGGTACGTCCACCCGGCCTCCCGCATGCCGACTATACGCCCTCGCTCAAAGTCCGTCAACTGCACATACGGTTCACGTCCACGCTGTCGCGGCATGCTACCAGTGTTAAAGACTGCGATGGAGCTCCGTATGACACGGCGAACTGGCTGACACTGACGGCGGCGGTGCACAAATGCTGCGCAGCTAGCGCCATTCGACGGCCAACACCGCGGTTCCTGGTGTGTCCGCTGTGCCGTGCGTGTGATCATTGCTTGTACAGCCCTCTCGCAGTGTCCGGAGCAAGTATGGTGGGTCTGACACACCGGTGTCAATGTGTTCTTTTTTCCATTTCCAGGAGTGTGTTTCCAGTTCTCCGCTACAGTGTACATGCGATACCAGCCACATCTCTTTCACATTACGGTCATACATCAGCGGATCACACTCGTTTCAACATCATTCAGCAGACACGTACCGACGTGTTAAGAAACATTCCAGTGTGGTTCGAAAAATTTCACCTAACTCGATTCGACCACGGATCTCAATCAGTCGACAAGTGTGCAACGCGTTTGCGTAGACGTCATTTTGACGTAACTTCCGAGAGGTTCTAACCACAATGATGTGTGTGTTAGGCTTCCCGTCCCGATCGCGCACCAAGTGACTTCCATCTGTTTCCTGCTTCGAAGAAGACTCTCCAGTGTGGTTCGAAAAATTTCACCTAACTCGATTCGACCACGGATCTCAATCAGTCGACAAGTGTGCAACGCGTTTGCGTAGACGTCATTTTGACGTAACTTCCGAGTGGTTCTAACCACAATGATGTGTGTGTTAGGCTTCCCGTCCCGATCGCGCACCAAGTGACTTCCATCTGTTTCCTGCTTCGAAGAAGACTCTCGGCGGAATGCGCTTTGGCAGCAATGCTGACGTCAAACAAGCCGTTCAACGTTTCTTCCGTATGCAACGCCCTGATTTTTTTCCTGGAAGGATTTTTGAAGCTTATAAAGCGGTACGACAAATGTTTCAATGTATTGGAAATTATGTAGAAAAATAAAGATATGTCTTATCTTTAATGTCTCACTCGCTTTTTTTCCCTTTCACACACAACTCTGACCACAGTCGACAGAGGAAACTTATTTTCCAACTCCCCCTCGTATTTATTGTTGATGATGACTTAAATCTACCTCGATATGCTGGAAAAATTATACTTTTAAGGCTGGCGGCAGCCATAAAACGTCATCCGGAATTGTACTGAATGCTTTCTCAGAAAATTATTTTGAACAATTAGTTCATGAGCCCACTCCAAGCGTAAATGGTTGCGAAAGCATACTTGACCTCTTAGCTACAAATAATCCTGGACAAATAGGGAGTATCGTGACGAATACAGGGATTAGCGACCACAACGCAGTTGCTGCTAGGCTGAATATCGTAACATCTACAGCCATCAAATACAAACGCAAGGTATATCTATTTTTAAAAAAGCTGATAAAAATGATCTTAACGCCTTTTTAAGAGACAGTCTTCACTCCTTCCGATCTGATTATGTAAGCGTAGAGCACATGTGGAATGATTTCAGAGAGATAATATCGATGACAGTTGAGAGATATATACCACATAAATTAATAAGTGATGGTACTGATCCGTCATGGTGCACAAAACGGGTCAAATGGCTGCTGCAGAAGCAACGGAAAAAGCATGCCAAATTTAATAGAACGCAAAATCCCAAAGATTGGCAAAGTTTTGCAGAAGTTCGAAATGTAGCGTGTACTTCAATGCGCGATGCTTTTAATAATTTCCACAACGAAATTCTGTCTCGGAATCTGGCAGAAAACCCAAAGAGACTCTGGCACACCAGTGGCAACACGCAATCAATACCTTCACTGCGCGATAACAACGGTGAAGTCCCTGATGACAGTGCCACCAAAGCAGAGTTATTAAATTCAGTTTTCTGAAATTCCTTCACTAAAGAAGACGAAGTAAATATTCATGAATTCCAATCAAGAATAACTGCCAATATGAGAAATATAGAAGTAGATATCCTCGGTGTAGCAAAGCAGCTTTAATCACTTAATAAAGCCAAAGCGTCCGATCCAGATTGTATACCAGTCAGGTTCCTTGGAGAGTATGCTGATACAATAGCTCCATATTTAGGGTTTATATACAACCCTCTCAGTCACATAAAGATCCGTACCTAAAGACTGGAAAATTGCTCAAGTCATACCAATACCGAAAAACGGAAGTAGGAGTAACCCGCTGAATTACAAGCCCGTAATACTAACGTCGATTAGCAGCAGGGATTTGGAACATATACTGTGTTCTAACAATATGAAGTAGGCCTATGTCGAAGAAAACACTTTATTGTCACATAGTTAACACGGATTCAAAAAATATCGTTCTTGTGAAAGACAGCTAGCTTTTTATACTCATGAAGTAATGAGTGCTATCGACAGGGGATGTCAAATTGATTCCACATTATCAGATTTCCAGAAGCCTTTCGACACCGTTACTCACCAGCGTCTTCTAACCAAACTGCGTGTCTATGGAATATCGCCTCAGTTGTGCGACTGGATTCATGATTTCCTGTCAGAAAGGTCACAGTTCGTAGTAACAGACAGAAAGTCATTGAGTAAAACACCCAAGTAATATCCGGCGTTCCCGAAGGAAGTGTTACAGGTCCTCTATTGTTCCTGGTCTATATTAACGACATAGGGGACTAACTGAGTAGCCGTCTTGGATTATTTGCAGATGATGCTGTTATTTACCGTCTTTTAAAGTCATCTGATGACCAAACCGAATTGCAAAATGATTTAAATAAGATATCTGTATGGTGTGAAAAGTGGCAATTGACCCTGAATATAGAAAAATGTGAAGTTATTCACATGAGAACTAAAAGAAATCAGCTTAACTTCGATTACGAGACAAGTCACACAATTCTGAAGGCTGTAAATTCAATTAAATACTCAAGGATTACAATTACAAATAACCTAAATTGGAACGATGATATAGATAATGTTGTGGGTAGAGCAAACCAAAGTCTGCGATTTATTGACAGACCACTTAGAAGGTGCAACAGGTCTACTCAAGAGACTCCTTATACCATGCTTGTCCTCCCTATTCTAGAGTATCGCTGTGTGGTGTGAGATCGGCATCAGGTGCGACTGACGGATAACACCGAAAAAGTTCAAAGAAGGGGAGCTCGTTTCGCATTATCGCGAAATAAGGGAGATAATACCACAGACATTATTCCTGAATTAGAGTGGCAATCATTAAAACAAAGGCGTTTTTCGTTGCGACGGCAACTTCTAATGAAATTTCAATCACTAGTTCTCTCCTCAGATAGCGAAAACACTCTGTTGGCACCCACCTACGTAGGGATAAATTATCATCACGGTACAATAAAAGAAATCAGGGCTCGCAAAGAAAAATTTAAGTGCTCGGTTTTCCTGTGCGTCGTTCGAGAGTGTAACGTTAGAGAGACAGCTTGAAGGTGGTTCACTGAACCCTCTGCCAAGCCCTTTATTGTGAATAGCAGAGTAATCACGTAGATGTAGATGTACATGACTCACCAAAATGGTTCAAATGGCTCTCAGCACTATGGAACTTAACATCTGAGGTCATCAGTCCCCTAGAACTACTTAAACTTAACTAACCTAAGGACATCACTCAGATTCAAGCCCGAGGCAGGATTCGAACCGTAGCGGTCGCGCGGTTTCAGACTGAAGCGCCTAGAACGGCTCGGCCACACCAGCCGGCCCATGACCCACCAATGAGATTGCGTCTATCTGTATATTGTAACACTAAAAAAGTATCTTGAAAATGAGCAGTTAAAAGAAATCATATATTGTCCACATGATTGAATGAAACAGGATGTATAATGTCCACCATTTACATTTCAGTTTGCTTTTGTTTCATCTACTTTGACACTACTGTTGAGTTACACTTTTGTCAATGCTTGTCACTTGTGCCTCACTGTTCAAAGTTTTAGTCAGCATTGTTGCCTTCTGGTATTGTTTGACACCGTTTTAGCAAAATCACTATTGTTAATACTGCACAGCAGCAGTATTCTTTTGTGTTTCGTGTGTACTGCATCCAGCGGATTTAGAATAGGAAAGTGTGACTCTAGGGGAGGAGTATAAAGATCGTGGAACAAGAAAAAGAATGAAGAAGAAATGACAATAGAAGCGGAAACTGAAATCAGGTAAATCTTCTGTTTATTCCTTTTTACTAGAAAAATGGAATTTGTTTCCATAACATCCATCAGTAAATAATGCCATGATAAATAGTATTTTCTTATTCTTTTTGTCCAAGAAATCGTGATAATGATCCTCATTTAATGAATTTCGATACTCCCTGCCAACATAGAGAGGGTCGTTGCAATTGCTGTTCTATCCCAGTAAACATTCTATGTAGAACCAAAATAAATGTGTTGGCTACGCCAAATAAAAACATGAACCTCCAGAAGTTAGTATCTTCTGGACATAAGCAGTCCAAAGCATTGGCGTATTCATGGAGAGAATGCCAAAGTAAAACCAGCAGCTGTTACAGTGAAATATCACGTAAGCCGGGAGTTTGATACAGATTTACCCTATTTTTCATTTTAATTTTTCTTCTTAATGAAGAGTATCTCTGCAGATAATAAACAGGAAATGATCCAACAGACTTTGGAATACTTGCAGTTAATGTTCCTACATGCTAATCTAAACAAAGGACATTATTATATCAGAAAGTTAAGTAAGTAGCCTAACTATCACACACTAACAAGGACTTTTGTAAACTGCAGGTGAAATCAGGGAGTGAGAAAATTATTGTACGTGCTGCAATTTTTTTTGGAAACGCTTCGGTACTGGACAAACAAGATTAAATAACATTGCAAAAGGAATTGCATCTGGGAGATGACTAACAGATAGAAAGGTGGGGGGGGGGGGGGGGGGTTCATCATAAGATTACAAAGTATGAAACTAAAAGAAAGCATATGGTAGAATTATTATCAAAACTGGAAGCCACCGAAAGTCATTACAGTAGAAACAAAAGCCAGCGATTGTATCTTTTGTATGGATTAAATATAAACAAGCTTTTAAAATTAAAGTGGAATCGGATTCGATATCCCAAAACGGAATTAACTGTGAAAACGGCATTATGTTCCATTCAATAGTTTAGTATATATCAGCTTTTCGCTTTTCCTGAAAAATTTGAATCAACGGACTTTATACGTTTTGGTTTGTTGCTTCTCATATCTGCTAGGATATTACATGTCATGACCTACAGTAGAAAATTTCTCCAAAATCAGAATTACAAGTAACTGAATACCGATTCACCTAATTGCAAAAATCATATGAAAAAAG
Source organism: Schistocerca americana (assembly GCF_021461395.2). NCBI lineage: Eukaryota > Metazoa > Arthropoda > Insecta > Orthoptera > Acrididae > Schistocerca > Schistocerca americana. The sequence continues at coordinate 339,275,739 of NC_060130.1, forward strand.
GAAACAAAGCTTTCATAAAATGTCTGACTCTTGATAAAACACATAAGCCCTGGATTACTTTGTGAGAGAGTGCATGTTTTGGCTGCATACGCACAATGACTTGCAGATGCTATTCAGGTGTGTGTGTGTGTGTGTGTGTGTGTGCGCACTGGTGAAACATCCTGCTGCTCTCTACACCTTCACCTGCCACAGTTAGCTTTTGACAATCATATGCATTCGTTTCTGATTGGCTCTTTTGTTTGTAAGCGCATTGTGATACTTTTGGGCATAACATTAAAAGAACAAGATAGTAGTTCTGAGTGATTGTTTCCATCACACATGTAAAAATGATTGGATATTTTTGAGCATGAGCAATATGGAAACTCTGAGCTACTACTGACTGGCTTTACACATTTCAGGTCATTCAGGTAGATTTGAACATGGCAGCAATTTAAATTAGTCAGATCATTCAGATACTTTCGTGCAGAGTGCCAGTAAACTCTATTCAGATAATTCAGATACATCTGAATATGTCCTAGATGGCAGCTCTACAACTATACAATGATTGGCTATTTCGTTTTAATGGCTGCTAGCAGAAGTGGGCTAGTTTCACTATCTTGGATCGTTACAGCAGAGGCATTGCAACTTATTATTGGGTCCATCTACCAAAAAGTAAATTCACCATAAGAGATAACTGAAGCCTGAGAGAAAACCTGAGATTACTAGTAAAAATGTCACCCACTCATACTGTTCATCACGCTAAGAGATTTTTATCATCCCACAATCGACTGCACTATTTACATCATTGAGAATTTCCACAAGAAACTGGTATGACTGACCATGAGGCAGCTGTAGGAATAATGATTTCCAAATTATGTTTTTCTTCGTCTTCTTTTTCTTCTTGTTTTTGCCTTTTCCTATTTATTCTAAGCAGTCAGCTTTGTGGTATGGGTTGAGGCAATGTTGGTTGTGATTTGTGCACCTATGCCATTCTTGACACCACCACTCCCTCCAGAAGGGAATATGTGCATCTTTCTTGATATTTGTGCACCGTGTGTCTGTAGCAGGATGTTAGTACCTGCCTCGTATTTAAGTAACTGGATGTGCAAAAATGCGTAAAAGCCACATACAGGTTTGGTTGCACTGCAGATGCAAAGCTGCTCATTTTGTTTGCTAGGTATTCAATGTATGCCTGCCAGTTCAAATTCTTATCTGCATTTAGACCTAAGAATTTGACGGAATCAGCTTCCTCTGTGCGTTGATTCCTGTGCACAATCTTAATCTGCTCACATTTTGACTATTTGATTTTGATCTGCATCATGTGAGTCTTAGATATGTTTAGATTCAACCTGTTTACCTGAAACCAAGTTTCTAAGGTACTGAGGGTTCTGATCACAGATTTGGGAATTTTTTCCAAATCATGATCTTCAACTAAGACAGAAGTATAATCTGCAAATAGAATTCGTTCAAAAATGGCTCTGAGCGCTATGGGACTTAACATCTGTGGTCATCAGCCCCCTAGAACTTAGAACTACTTAAACCTAACTAACCTAAGGACATCACACACACCCATGCCCGAGGCAGGATTCGAACCTGCGACCGTAGCGGTCACGTGGTTCCAGACTGAAGCGCCTAGAACCGCATGGCCACACCGGCCGTCTAAACAGAATTGATAGGGAGCTTATACTTAATGGTAAGTCATTAACATTTATTTATTTATTTATTTACGTCCTGAATCTTTGTGGTACATGTACCATACCTTAGATGTTGGACAAAATGATATTACATTAATATACTGTTACATTGGTGTATACATTACATTTATAAATTGTTACATTTTTATATTGCTATATTGTTACATAACATTTTTATATTGTTACAACCAACTTACTTTTCAAGATATTGTGTTACTGAGTAAAAACAGTTTTCTAAGAGATATGATGTTACAGGTTTTTTAAAGCTATGAATTTAGTTTATGGCCTTTAGGTTACTTGGCAGCTTATTAAGCAAATGTGAACCTGAGTGATATACACCTTTCTTGCACAGTGTGGTATAACAATGATGTCTGTATATGCCATTATTTGCCCTTGTGTGGTGTTCATGTAGAAATTAATTTTGAATAAATACATTTCCATTTTTTAGCATGCTTTTTTTTTTTAGGAACATGACAACTTCTAGTACATAGATACATGGTAGGGGTAGAATCCCCAGTTCTTTAAAGAATGGTTTGCATGATTTTCGGCTGTTGGCATTTTTCATTACCCTCACAATCTTTTTTTGTTTCCGGAATGTTGTTATGCAGTGAGGAGAATTTCCCCAGAATATGATGCCGTATCTTAATAGGGAGTGTATGCAAGCGTAATACACTGCTCTAACTGTTTCAGGACTTGTGTTGTTCCATATAATCCTCATCGCATAAGTAATTTTGGATAGTTTAGAATTTAATGAAGTGATGTGGGAATTCCATTTAAGATTGTCTTGTAAGTAGATTCCAAGAAATTTTGCTTCAGTGACACTGTTAATTCTTTGGTTTTCCATTGACATGTTTGGTTTTAATGGGTTTTTATTTTGTTGTGTATGGAAGTGTAAGACGACCGTTTTTTGAGGGTTTATCAGTAATTTATTCCTCATAAACCACTCTGAGACATTTTCACTTGTGACTTTAGCATTTAAACCTAGAGCCATTTCATTTTGACCTTCAATTAATATGCTTGTGTCATCTGCAAATAGCACTGGTTTGGAGTGTTGAACGTGTAGGGGGAAGTCGTTTATGAAAATTAGGAAGAGAAAGGGACCTAAAATTGAGCCATGTGGTACACCGTGGGTGAATGTGGAAGGTTTCGATTGATAAGCTTGGAGTTCGTTTTTTCCCATGTGTTTTACCTCTGTTATCTGAGAGCGATTATCTAGGTAGGATTTCAGCCACTCGTGTGGCAGGCCTCTTACACCATACCACTCTAACTTTCTTAGGAGAATTTCATGGTCTATTACATCAAATGCTTTTGTTAAATCCAGGAAAATTCCCGAAACATTTTTGTGATTATCCACGGAATTTAAAATACGATTTATGAGGCTAAAAGTGGCTGTTTCAGTACTGCACTGAGGCCTGAAGCCATGCTGACATCCTGAAATCATATTTTTTTTGTTAAAGAAATCAGTTAGTTGTAGCAGAACTAGTTGTTCAATGATTTTTGAAAAACCTGATAGGAGTGACACAGTCCTGTAGTTGACCATCTGCTGCCGATCGCCCTTTTTGTAAAGGGGTACAGCTTTTGCAGTTTTTAACTGTTGTGGGAAAATACCACTTGATAGTGAAGAATTGCATATATCTAGCGGTGGTGCAAGTATCTGTTCAGGTGATACTTTTATAATATAGTCTGGCACATCGTCGACTCCGGCTGAATATTTGTTTTTTAATGACTTTATACTGTTTAACAGTTCTTCCCTACTTATTGGACGGAGGAACATGGATGTATTTGTTACACTATTTCCAGAAATTTCCTGTAATAATTTGTTTGATGTTTTTCCCATTTGTTCCTTCGCTAACTCACGAGCAATAGTGGTGTAGTAAGAATTGAAGTGGTTAGCAATTAATTTTGGATCAGTGATCTTGCTGCCCGCCTGTGACAATACAATATTTTTGTGTGTTTCCACCTTTCCAGTAAGTCTCTGTACCGTATTCCACATTGTCTTAGCTTTGTTTGATGATTCCATAATAAGTTTGTCATTTTCCCTTAATTTTGCTTCCCTTATTACACGACTCAGAGTTAACTTGTATCTTTTGAAGTGGTGAGCAAATTCAGGGCTGCTATCTGTTTTTGATAGTGCAAAAAGTTCCCTTTTTCTTCTACATGATATTTTGATCCCTGATGTAATCCAAGTTTTGGGTTTGCTGGGGCCTTTACAAATTATTTTCTTTTTTGGAAATGCAATTTCGAAACAATGTCTGTAAATTTCCATGAAATTATCCAGCTTTTCATCTGTGTTGTAACTGTTTAGATTTTATTCCACGAGTGGGTACTTAGCATATGTTTGAAGTGCTCAATATTTTGCATGCTGAATTTTCTCTTGTAGATAACACTTCCATTCCTAGACAAATCAACACTTCCGCATACGGCAAGTAGCTGTGCATTGTGGTCACTGTAGCTGGTATTAAAGTTTTCTGAGGTGTGCATGTCAGTGTTTACAAAGATCGGATCAATAAGTGTAGCACTAGTTTTTGTTACGTGTGTAGGAGAGTTTATTTTAGTGCACAGGTTATATTCTTGAATAATATTAAGGAATTTTTCTCTTTGGTGGCTGTGTGTTAAGAGGTCAATATTAAAATCGCCACACATAACTATAGTTTTGCAAGTATTTTTAAGTTTCCCTAGTCCAAGGTCAAGTTTTTTAAAGAAAATGTTTATATTGCTGTTGGGTGATCTGTAAACACACATTATTACAGTTTTTCCTGATGTTATTTCAATAGCTGAGGCTTCAAAGTGTTTTTCGCTTCCTAAGTGATGTACACAGTCTGTTATCTTATAGTCTATGTTTTCTTTTACATAAATGCAGCTTCTTCCAAGCTTTGATATTGATCTGCAAAAGTAGTTTGCCAGAGTGAAACCGGTTATGTTTGAATACTAATGCGACTGGACCTAATATCGAACATTGTGGAACATCCTGAGCTATATTTCTCCAGTCACATTAATCAAATGAGCCATTCGAAGAGATGCTATCTCTTTGTTTTCAGTTTGATAAGTCGGGCTAATGCCATATTTTTCGAGTTTGTAACAAGCTATGCATGGTTTACAGAATCAAATGCGTCTTTGAGGTCGCAGAAAATTGCTGCCACCTTATTTCTCTTGTCTAATGATGTACTTATTTTCTCAATGAAACTGTTTACTGCATCTGTGGTGTTTTCCCCCACTGAAAATCAAATTGGTTGTTTAGAGTAAGAGAATATTTTGCTATGAAGTTTTGGATTTGTTCAACAGCAAGTTTTTCAAATATTTTAGATAGAACTGCGAGAATCGACATAGGATGATAATTTCCCACGATCTCTCTTGATCCCTTCTTGAAGAGTGGTTTGACTCCAGGAAACAGCACTCTTCAAAATATTGACTTATTATTTGAGCTGGCGGGTTTCCAATTCCGTTGTGCACCACTTTAATAACTTTGATGGGTATTCCATCCCAACCTGCAGATTTTTTGCTTTTTAATGTTAGAATAGTATTTTCTACATCCTCCACAGAAACTTTTAAGAATTTTGTAAATTTTTCTTTGTTTTCACCTGAGCCAAAGGGATTTACTTTGTTGTGATAATCTGTTCCATCTACATCAGACTTTGCTACATTAATAAAGAATTCATTAAAGTACTCTGGTATATGAGCTGTACTAGTTAATTTGTTTTAATAATCTGTTCTGTGCTATTCAAATTCTTATTTAGACTATAAAAAAATATTCAAATATTTAACTGTTATTATCATAACAACTGTACAAGAACTTCTGTGTGACAAAAATACAGGCAAAATGAAAGTTATAACTTAGGCACTGAATGAAGTTACAGCAGAAGAGTAATTCAAGGTTATGTTTGAATGCTAAAGGACATTGAAGATCTACAAGGATATTGGGAGCTGCAGCTGGGTTGGCAATGGTGAACCACCAGTGTAACAACCATGAGGTGCCACTGAGCAGCAACAGCCCTTGGAAGGCAGCTGGAAAACACAACAAGAGGCACCATCGACTACACAGCAGCAGCAAAATTGGTGCACTAGTTTCAAGCAGCAGTACACCACAAGATAAGTATAAACAATAAAAATTGAGCTGTCTGGTATAGAGGTATGTTTTTGAAACTTGAACTTGATTTAGCAAGAGTGTCAAAATGAATAAATCAAATGGATATTGCGTTAATTAAGTCATCAATGACCGTAAATCTTCAGAGAATGAAAACAGCATATGTTCTGTGAATAGCTCTGAAATGAAAGTGGATCACCAGAATTTAATATTGCAAGTTTTAGAGAAAATGAATGGCCGATTGGATGAAATAAACGAAAATATAAAGAATCAAGATGCAGAAAATATTAGTAGTACCAAGTCAATGAAAAGTATATTAACCAAGGGAGACACTGATGCTAAAAACAAAGTTAGGGATAGAATGTAACTCAAGTGAATACATAAGGTACGTTAGCTTTCAGTGAAAGCCTCCATCAGGAAATGAAACATGCACACACATTCATTCACCCAAGTGAGTACACCTCATTCACATATGACAGCCACCTTCAGCAGCTGAAACCGATATACTCTAGATGGCGGTCATACGTGCATGAATTTTGCTTGCTTGTGTGAATGAATGTGTATGTGTGTGTGTGATTTTTCCGTTTCTGATGAAGACTTTGGTCAAAAGCAAATGTGTATGTGTCTTTTTGTAGTACCTGTCTGCATCTCAATGTGTCATCTTTACAGTATCAGCCTATCTTTTCCACATGTTATTTCCATGATGAGTGCTTTATGATTGGAATTCATACTCTTCTTAAGGCTTTTTCTTTATCAAGGTGAACCTTTTTGAGCAAAATGTATTTATTTGAGGCGGAATTCCTATCCATTGTATAATTATTATGAATGCTGAAAAGTGGCACATAATGAGTTAATGCTCAAAGTTGCAAATACACAAATGCAAAGGAACAGGGTAAATACTTTTACTATTCTCTACAACTGATCTATATTTTTGTTTAAAATTGATTTTAGGTACATTTTCATTTATTATGATCATTAAATGTTTGTTTGTTGGAATTCATACCCAGGGAAGGCCACACAATGAAGCTACTCATAAGCAATTAATACTAACCACGTGATGTACACCTTTCATAGTAAAAGGGTAAATATTTTAAAACAGGTTTTAGCTTTTAACTAATGTTTTTGTTATGATAGTTTAGTAGCTGAACACCTTCACCATTTCATTATTATTACTAATGTTATTATTATTATTATTGTTGTTGTTGTTGTTACTGTACACATCATTTTGTTTCCTGTGAATAGCTCTAAAAAAATTTACTTTGGTTTTTTTCCATCATTATTTGCACACTAGAAAGAGGCTGCCTTTTTAAAATTTTTGTTGTTCATATTATTTGTTTCAAAGTTTTGGGTGTTATTGCGATGACATGGCTCACAGTCTCCACTTAGATGTATTAAGTAGTTAAAAATGTGGTCACAGATGTGTGTTACACTGTTATTATATAGTGAATGCAACTTCTATAGCTTGTGTACATGACATCAGGCAGTGTGTACTTGACGAGAGTCTGAGCACAAGGAGAAAGACTTATGCTGTTTGCAGCCCTGACGATATCAAGTTTGTATAGCATGGTACTAGCCAATATTTTTTTAATAAATAGGTTATGTACAAGCTCAACTTTTATTCAACTTATCATGGGAAATAATCAGATATTTAACTGTTATTATCATGAAACTGTAATAGATCTTCATACCCTGTTTCTGCTTTCTCAGTCTGATTCCTGTACTGATTCATATTTTGACTTTGCTGTCCATTAGTAATTCTCATGAGCCCTCACTCTGCTCTGTTCCAGTTACTTCAGGACAGCTTCTTCTACTCTGCTCCCGCATAGTTGCAGTACACTGCATCCTATGCTACTTTTGATTTTTTCTTTTCATACTTCTCCTTTGGAGAAGACACTCTGACTATCCTTAGAAGTTCAGAACATTTAAAAATAACCTACTTGAATTATCAGTAAGCCTGACTAAGTAGCCTAAGCCAACTTATAAACAGCTATACACCCATAAGAGAACTAATGTTCAATGGCTGACATCTGTCAATCGTCCACTGAGTGTCAACCATTTACCCAAATGCAACTGTTCATTGCACCAACTGCCACACATTATCACCCACAGACCACCAGTTCTACTCTATTGGCAGCTGATACAACACATGTGTGATATCATACTAGCAACATAGCTCACTAGAGCTCATAAAATCCTACAATCTCAGGCATTCTACTGTATCAGCCCACTAAAATCACCTCAAAATCCAAGTCCCTGTATATATTATACTGACTTCCTCGTTTTAATAAAGCATGTTTGAAGTTTCTATCCTTATTTAGTTCCCAGTGGCACAAATCAAGGCTTAAAAATCTTTTTTTTTCTGAAAAAAGGTGAAAAGTAACTTTATTCCCAGTGTAATTTCAACTTACCACGTTCTGGCAAGCAGTTTGGATCATTATACAGCAATAGCATCCATGTCACTACAACAACGTCTTACTGGGTGATAGTTACACCATTTGAGGAGCTGTCATGCAACTGAAACTTAGTGAAGACTTGGATGGAGCATAAGGAATGCACACATTCTCTGCACATATTATTGCTAACCTACATATGAGACTTTGATGATGAGAAACTCAAGAATGATTACGAACAGCTATTTCTGATAATTTCTACATGTTCTTAATATGCCTTGGAAATATTTCTCTCTAATGCTAAAGCTACATCTACTGGCTGTGTCAGGTCATTGAGTACCAACTAATTGCCAAGTCATCCCCTACCAAAGGTGTCACTGAGATACCATATAGAGGGCATGGGATCAACATACTATTCTCCTAGCCTTTGAAACCTTCCCAGGCCTTGGAGCTACTACTTCTCACTCAAGCAGAACCCCAGCTGCCATTACAAAGCTGGGTCCACACTGTTCCAGTACTCCCACTGAGGTAGTAGCCACATGTTCAACACATATCAAATGTACTGCAAAATTAGCTATGGAGGCAGACAAATGTTTATTTCTGCTTTAGAGGAGATACTTGAGCTGCGCACATTACATTTTTCAAAGGCAACTGCTGGTGGTGTCTGTTGATGAATTACATTGACAATCTATTTAAATACAAATTCTTTCCTGTGTGTTATTCGCAAAATTTCTAAATATTACCTGTTCATTGGGTCAACAGATATTTGTAAAAGGCGATTTCTAGGCTACTGATATTACTTAACACAGATAATTTTAGATTTAAGATCATAAAAGAGACTTCAATCATGATGTGTCAACATTTCTCTAATCCAATAGAAGAAGCATATAATGCTCAGTAACTAGCTATAGTTTTGTAGATAAATGAGTGATGAATTACTCTCCTATTTTCCATTTTGTCTTGTATTCAATTGAAGGCTTGCTATATGGTATCATATGGATTCCAGATGCAGGCACTGGACAAGGTGCTTCTCTGCTAGTCAACATAATTCCTCCAATAGTTTGGTGTTGTTGAAACCTAGAAGCATGAAGTAGACAGAAAAAATCTGACAATGATTATACCCAATTGAATACTGGTATTCTGTCACTACCATATTATCACAGTGTGGAACAAGTAAGCTAATTTTATGGTTAATGTGATGATCTGGGCTCACATGATTCTTTGGTTGACCTCTTTCCATCCTCAGAATGGATGTGTTACATCCATTGATGCTAATGTCCATGACCAACCTTTATCCCCTAATTAAGGTAATTTGTAAAGCCTTACTCAGATCTAATCTTGTCAGCTGGCTACAGCCAAGAGAGCAATCATTAACCATAAAATCATATTCAAATGTGCATAAAATATTTAAACTCGCAAAAAATTCTTACTTATAAGGATTTCCCTCCACACTTACCGTTCACTCGTATCGCAATTTCTGTGAAATTATTTTGAGTCACTAGTATTTCAATGATTATTGTGGTATTTTTTTATCTAAGGTATTCTGGGATCTTACAGATCTTCATCAAGGGTAAATTAGCATTGTTTGCTCAGCTGGTGTATCATTGTCTTTAGTCAAATATTTACAAGGGCTTGTAATGCCACATATGCTTTGCATTCAGATGACACTAAGAAACTGGTCTCTCGTACCATGTTTATTTGCCTGCACTGTCTACCATTCCCCATAGATTTGCATTTGAGAGGACTTGTGTGCCAGTCTACAACTGTTCAGCTAGATTTTGTTTCTCTGTAGAATCCAGCACCATCTCCTACATACAAAATAAATTGGTCGTTTCGACCCAAGATTCACAGGTTGCATATTGCGATTGAAGCTGACAGTCTCCAAATGAGCTAGAAGACTAAAAGACTCTTTACCATGAGCATGAAGTTTCTCCATATCTCATTAAGAAAACTGTGCAAGTCATGCCTCAGTAGTAATCAAGAGTCAAGGAAGAAGAAGCAAATAGGGATGTTGTCAGTTCTACAGTGTTTTTTTCCCTGTGTGAGAAGCCATTTCTTAAAAATAGTAAGGATCAAGGTGTTAAGTTCAATACGGGTGACCTTTCTGACATCAGAAACTTCTCTGGGAAGGTCAGAGAGAATCTACAGTGAAAAGCAAGGATCTGTGTCATTTTGATAAATATTGTATATTGGCCAAACCACACAAACTGTACAAAAACAGCAAAATGAACTTAGGCACCTGATATTTTCTTCTTCACCTGAATGAATCAGCAATGGCTCAGTATTGCACCTCTGCTAACCATTGTTTTAACTATAACCACTTTCAAAAACTGTCCACCATTACATCTTTCAGGGAGTGTCAGCTTAAGGAAGCAGCGAAAAACAACTAGCAAGAAATGTAAGCAATCAATATGAGGGTTTCAAATTAGACAATTCCAGTACTTGGATTCTGCTCATATCTCTTATATGCTGTCATTGTAATTTCTCTTGTGAATCAAAAACGTGTCATAATTTGACTGACTCAGAAATTGATTCATAAGATTTATTGACCTCCATCGTCCACATTCAGTTCTATTTTTAATTATGGTTATTGCATTTTTTGAAGACTTCCTCGTATTATGATACTGGTGCCTAAAGGAACAACACAACAGTGAACTCAGAAGACAATGGAAGACACTCCATGACAATGACTATAGGATTTATAGCTGAAATATCAGGAGTAATATGTTGGAACACCACAAAAGAACTAATTGCAGAAACTGTTTCACTGAATGCTCTATATTAATATGGCCTGAACGAATCATTGAAATGAAATGGTTATTTTCAGTTACTTGGAGACCATTTGTAGTCGTTAAAGAACCGCATCTTTCCAAACAACAATGAAATGTTTGCAGGTGACAATGTGCCATGTCACCAGGCCACAATTGTTCGCAGTTCAGTTGAAAAACATTGTGGACAATTCAAGCAAGTGATTTGGCCCTCCTGACTGCTCAACATGAATGCAATAAAACATTTAAACGATATAATCATTAATTAAGTTACTACAAAAATCCTGTACTGGCAACACTTTCACATTTATGATTGACTACAGAGGCAACATGGCTCAGTGTTTCTGCAGGGGAGTTCCTATGATGTGCTGAGTCCACACGACATTTACCTGCTGCAGTACACTGGGAAAAAGCAGGTCTGAAACAATATTAGGAGGTATTGTATGACTTTCGTCACCCCAGTGTACAGTTAAGAGAAGGAGTACATAAAATGTTATGATATCTACTTCAATAATACAGTGTTACAGGTAACATCAAAATTATGCAAGCACGAATCTGTTAACAAACCATTTGATGTAAATTATTTGAATCTGCTAGTATTCTCTAGTATTACAACTTAATGTGGGAGTAATTTATCAGAGATTAATGTCATTTAAAATTGATTTCTTCTGTTCTTTTTTTGAGTAGTATGCTTTTTCTTAAACCCCTCAGCTAAAATAATTTTAAGTGCACTGTAGGCAAAAGAATGGACTACTTTTAGGACTCTGTTGAAATATCTGAGGACAAGATATTTGTGGCCTGTTAAGAACATTGGCAACCCTGTTGTGGGGAATATCATTTGATTGTCCAGTCCCTGTGTTTTCTTTCTGTATGGACATCTTAAGGTCAAAATTATTTAAATTCTCTTTAATACTGAGGAGATAACTATAGATATAGAGGCTAGGAACTGTCATAATATTAAGATCTTTGAAATGAGTTTTACATACTTCTCTTAAAAATTGTTACTATACATCTGATAGCCTTCTTGTTGCCACCTGAAAACAATTTCTGAGCCAAAGCAGTTACCCCATCGAAGAATTCCACAGGTAAGGTGAGAGCGGAAAAATAAAAAATATGCATATACCAATAGGGCTTTGCTTATGTTATTCCTGAATTTGTTCATCAGATAAATCACTCAAGATAGTCTGGAGCACAATTTTTCCGTGTTACTCACCTAGGTGAGTCTCTGGTCAGTGTAAAGACCTAACAGTTAGATTATTTTGTACTCTTCACTGGAGACACTAAAACTGAAAACAGTATCTTTAGTTTTCTTATAATTAATTTGCAGGCAATTTGTCTGGAACCAACTAGCATGTGTGTCCATTGCTGCATTTATGTTGTGCCACAGCTTTCTATATAACAAAAATGGTGTAATTAAAGTTTCATCATCTGTGCATAATAAAGACTCATATGGCAAGAATGAGCGGAAATTACCAAGTAGTGACCTCTTTGGCATACCTTTGACAGCAGATACACAGTCTAATATTTTATCATTGTTACTAACTGTTCTATGGCTCAATAAGGTGAACAGCATTCCCTCCAGCTCTACAGTACCAGCACTTGATGATAACTCTACTGTGGGAGACAGTGTCAAGATTTGCTTAGGTGTGGAGCGTGTCAATTCTTCATTTCTTTAAGTTTATTACACCAGTTCAATTTTCTGTTTTTTGTGATATTTGGGACAAAAGGAGTAATCTTTCCTACCAAAAACCATAAAAATTTCTTTGTTGACTTATAATTTGTAAACCATCACAAATAGTAGCCAATTGTGTAAATTTGCTACCATCTTCATGTGCACGGCATCAAGCTTTTGATGAAATAGATGTTATGGTAAAAACAGTTGTGTAGGTAAGAGGACGTATAATTGATGTTATAGCCAGAGAGGAAAAATATCTTTCTCATTCCTCTCGCACACATTCAATATGATGTCACCCCCACACCTGATATAAACAATAATCAAACTGGTATCTTTCCTCAACATTCCTGTCACTGTACTGGCTAATAATTACACTGATAATGCCACAAGTCCAATAGAAGCAGTGCATTGGTACTTGTTCTGTGGCTGTTGATGACATTCTGCACAATTGCTGAGATAGCTGTTTCTGCTGTTCCGCAATCTGAAATACTAGAAGTATACGCTGACATGAAATGACCTGGTCATAATTTTTCTGTGGTATGCTTGTATGAATGTTAGGGTAAGTATTTATTCATGTACTATTCCACTGAGTCATTCATTTGAAACATTCAGGAACACTTACAGAAAATTTTACTCTGCTTCAATGTGTTTCAGGAAGATACCAACCTCAATAATAACAGTAGTTGTGGAATCAAAGGCACAGACAGGGTTGTTCTGGACTCTGATGATAAACCTTCTCACGCTCTTCAGGGATACCTTTTGAGTATTTTGGTACTGGGGATCAGTGGTTTCTGGCAGTTCATTACAGAGTTACTGCATTTTGTTTTCTTTCTTGTTCCAATTAGTTTAGTGTCTTTATTGCACTGAAAACAGTGCTGACAGCAGTAGCAGCAGTAATACTCTCCTTACCTCATTGTCCTCAAGATTGATTTCAGTACCGCACAATTCCACCTAGGATTTTGTTTTCCAGCAGTTTTAGTTATGCAATCATGATAATACACAGCAGTATTAAAGGTATGCTTACTGATGATGAGTTGGATGATATGCACTAGTTTTATGAATTCACTGAATGCAATGTGAGAACTGCACAATGAAGCTGTGATAATAGCTTGTGTGTTCCATCTTAAGGTTGTAGCATTATCTGTGTTTTGTGGTGTACGCTTTGATCACTGCATATAACATACTTCTTCATTATTCTGAAGGTATTTTCACAAACACAAGAGTGACTGCATTAAGAAACCAAATAAATTATAATAACATTATTACTCTGTAATGAATCACCAGAGACCATGACATCCTTATACTAAAATATTAAAAAAGTATCCCTGGACAATCTCTTAAAGCTTATCAGTGGAGTTCTGGTTCACCCTGTGTACTAATAAAGCAACCAAATGGTAATATATTTATGACAACAACAGAACTATTGACAGGATTTGACAAATTGTAACAAAGAGAACTATTTCTGTTATATTATTCACTCATCTTCAAATATTTTACATGTCACTGGTGTAAATATTTACATATCAACTGAGGTGACCGAAGTAATGGGATAGCGATATGCACATATACACATGGCAGTACTATAATGTACATAAAGCATAAGAGAACAGTGCACTGGAAGAGCACTCATTTATACCCAGTTGGCTATGTGAAAAGGTGTCTGACATGAATATGGCCACATGAGAGGAATTAACAGACTTTGAATGTGGAATAGTAGTTGGAGCTAAATGCATGGGACACTCCATTTTTCAAATCACTTGGGAATTCTATATTCCGAGATCCATAATTTGAAGAGTTTGCTGAGAATATCACATTTCAGGCACGACCTCTTACCGCAGATCAAACCATGGCAAACGGCCTTCACTTAATGATTAAGAGCAGTGGAGTTAGCAGAGAGTTGTCAATTCTATCAGATAAGCAACAATGCCTGAAAAGACCAAAAAATAAATGTGAGATGTATGACAAATGTACCTGTTAGAACAGTGCAATGAAATTTGTCATTAATGGGCTATGGCAGCAGATGACCAATGTGAGTGCCTTTGCTGAGTGACATCAGCTACAGTGCCTCTCCTGGGCTTGTGACCTTATCACTTGGACTCTAGATGACTGGAAAATTGTGGCGTGGTCAGATGAGTCCAAGTTTCAGTTATTAAGAACTGATGGTAGGGTTTGAGTGTGGCCTAGACCCCATGAAGTCAAAGACACAACTCAATGAGGCACTGTGCTAGCTGGTGGTGGCTCCACAATGGTGTGGGCAGAACCAATCATTGAGAGGAAATTGTTATTTTCAGTTACTTGGAGACCGTTTGCAGCTATTCATGAACTTCATCTTCCCAAAAAGCAATGGAATTTTAGTGGGTGACAATGCACCGTGTCACAAGGTCACAGTTGCTCACAGTTCAGTTGAAATATATTGTGGATGATTTGAGTGAATGATTTGGCCACCCAGACTGCTTAACATGAATGCAATCAAACATTTACAGAATATAATCAGGAAGCACCAAATACTGCAGTAGTAACATATTCACAATGAAATGAAATGTCGTGTGGCTAGGGCCTCCCATCGGGTAGACCGTTCGCCTGGTGCAGGTCTTTCGATTTGACGCCACTTCGGCAACCTGTGCATCGATGAGGATGAAATGATGATGATTAAGACAACACAACACCCAGTCCCTGAGCGGAGAAAATCTCCGACCCAGCCGGGAATCGTACCCGGGCTGTCACGCTGTCCACTCAGCTACCGGGGGCGGACATATTCACAATTATAGTTGGCTATAGGAACAGAAGGTCTCATTATTTTTGCAGGGGACTTCCAATGAGTTGTTGAGTCAATGCCAAGTTTAGCTGCTGCACTACGCTGGACAACAGGAGGTCAGAAACAATATTAGGAGGTATACCATGACTTTAATCACCTCAGCATAAAGCTAAGTGAAGTAGAACATAAAATTTCATGACATTTACTTCAACAATATTGTGTCACATGTAACATCAAAAATATGTATGCAGGAACCCATTAACAAACCATTTGATGTAGATTATTTGTATCTGCTAGTAGTCTCTAATGTGACAACTTGGTGTGGGAGTAATTTATCAGAATGTAATGCCACTTGAAATTTATTTCTTACATTCTTTTATTTCTTAGACCACTCTGATAAATTAATTTTAAATGCACTGTAAGCTATAGAATGGGTTAGTTGTGGAAGTCTGTTGAAATATCTGAGACCAAGACAATTGTGGCTGCTACAAATATTAGCTAGCGTGTTGTACAGCAAATGAACTGATTGTCCAGTCCCTGTGTTGCCTTTCTGTATGGATATCTTAAGGTTAAAATTATTTAACTTCTCTTTAATACTGAGGAGATGTACATGTAGAGGCTAGGAACTGTCATAATATTAAGATCTTTGAAATGAGTTTTACATGCTTCTCTTAAAAATTGTTACTATAAATCTAACAGCGTTCTTATTGCCACCTGAAAGCAAATTTGGAGCCAAAGCAGTTACCCCATAGATGAATTCCCTGGGTGAAGTGAAAGGGGAATAATCAAAATATGCATATGCGAAGAGGGTTTTGCTTGCATTATGTCTGAATTTGTACAACAGATAAATCACTCAAGACAGTTTGGAGCACAATTTTTATGTGTTACTCACCCAGCTGAGTTTCTGGTCTATGTAGAGACCTATCAGTCAAATTATTTTATACTCTTCATTGGAGACACTAAAACTGAAAACAATTCCTTCAGTTTTATTATAATTAATTTGCAAGCAAAACGTCTGGAACCAAGTAGCATGTCAGTCCATTGCTATATTTATGTTATGTCATGGCTTCTCTATATAATCAAATTGTGTAATTAGAGTTTTACCATCTGTGTACAGTACTGACTCACATGGCAAGAATGAGGGTAAATCGTATTTGATTATAATTACTAATTTATCTCTCTGGCTTAGGCATGACCCAATAAGGGGAAGAGCACTCCCTCCAGCTCTGTAGTACTGGCAGTTGATGATAAGTATACTGTGGGAGACAGTGTCAAGAGCTTTCCTCAACTCCAGAAGAGTTGTGCAGGTTGTTTCCTTACACTCAAGAGAAACGATGTTGTGAAGAGCTAAGTAAATTATTTTCCTCAAAATTCTGGTTCATCTGTTTGTGCACATAATATTCTGTTATCTTTGACATTATTGGTAGGAGTGAGATGGCATGATAGTTATCAGGGGATGCTTTATCACTCCTGTTGTGGATAGGTGTTACAGTAATAATTTTTGGCAACCTGGAGAGATCCCTTCATGACAAATTTGATTGATGATTATAGTTACTGGCAGTAAAATTTCTTATTACATAACTTGAGAGTTCACAGAAATCTTTGGCTTTTGATTTTCTAAGTTTGGCAACTGTTTCACATACTTTTCTGTAAGATACACAAGACCAGCAAAAATTATCAACTGGCTTACAATCTAGAGCTTGGAGCAAAACTGCTTCTTTATTTACATCTTCAGTGAGATTTTTATTTGAGCCACAACTGGTAATGTGTGCATTTATGATGATTGGTTGGATTGGAATTTTGTGCTTCCGTTTGGACCTTATTTTTGTTTTAATAATTTTATGCACTACTTCACACTACTTTGTTGTATATAGTTGTCATTTGCTTTCTTTCTGGCCACTCTAATTTCTGACCTGCTGTGTAAGTTTTCTTCTTAGATTGACTCTGGTGCAATTTGACATAGTGCACAACCTTTTCATCATTGAGTTTGCTCAGGTGTGGAGTGTGCCAGTTCCTCATTTATTGAGGTTTATTACAACAGTTCAATTTTTTGTGTTATTTTGGACAATATGAGTAATCTTTACGACCAATAACCGATAAAATTTCTTTGTTGACTTTTAATTTGTAAACCATCACACATAGTAGGCTGTTGTATGAATTTGCTACCTTTTTCATATATATGGCATCATGCTTTCACTGAAATGGATTTTAAGGTAAAAACAGTTGTGTAAGTAAGAGGATGTATAATTGATGTTACAGCCAAAGAGGAAAATTATCTTTCTTATTCTCCTTATGCTGTTCAATATGATGTCTCCCCACACCTGAACAAAACAATAATGAAACTGGCATCTCTTCTCAACATTCTTGTCACTGTACTGGCTAGTAACCTCAGTAGATCTGTAAGTTGAATGAGTGAGATTCAGATTCCTGTCTTGGCATCTAGAGTTTGATATTCTATGGAGTCCCTATATCATGGTAAGCAATTGCTGGAATGCCTTCACAGCTGGATTCTTTCCCTATCCTAGTAAACTTCACATCTCAAATTATTTATGTACTCTTCAAATAATCATACATTTTCTAGTGGATACAGTATCAGTATCATTTTACTTCCTTCTTGTTTCATTCCCAATTAATGTGTAGGAAGAATGACATTCAATGTGCCATTTAGTATGCAGGAATTTATCTAATTGTGCAGTCATGGTTTTTATGCTAGGTATTTTTGCAACATTTTAAACTTTTCTAGGTTCATTTCAGAATTCATTTTCTCTGAATTTTAAAACTTGTGGGACTCTGATGGATAATGATCATTTCTGTGATGACCTCTTGCAGACTACTCAAGCTTGTGACTGTTTCAAAACGTTTCTTTCAATATTCTGCATCTTCTACATAATTCTGTTTGAGCAGACTACAAATGACAAAATATACAGTGCCACTCAATGTGTATTTAAACTATATTCCTCTGATAGATTCGACATTCATAGAACACAAGTCATTTTTAGCATGTTTTACACAAACACTGAATTCACTGCAATTTAATCAATCTCTTCAATGACAATACACAACTATTCAAATCATCTACTAACTCCATAAGTCAGTTTTCCGTTACAAGTAACATAAAATAGCAAGTGCTAAATCATTCAGTACTCTGCAAGCAAAATAGTATATTTCAGTTTGACAGCATTCTTACTCCACAGCTCCACACAAAATATTGAAGTTGACACCTTTGTCTGAGAAGTTAATAACATTACAAAAACATATTGAACATTATGTACAAAGCCCTTTCGTGATTATTATTTCCATGAAATTACCTATCATATAACAGAAGATATTTGAAGGGGTAGTCTTAAAATGCATGCATAGTTTCAAGATAGATGTTGAGTACTATTATTCTAATACTGACCATATTGTGAAACAGAGGTAGCGACTGCTGAGATAAAGTCCACAGGTAACAAGAACCCATTTCCTGCAGTCTAGTGATGAGTTCTCCTTCAGGTCTTTTAACCAATAAAAAAAACTGCCATTCAGAGGGAAACATTAGCTACTGACATCTCAAAGTGCTTGTTTTCATAAGTCAAGGTTTTGGTTGTCTACCGTATCCTTAAATTATTACAGGGCAATTTGGGATGGTTCCTCTCAAAAGCAAATAGCCAATGGTCTTCCCCATCCATCTCCTACTGGAGTTTATAATCTGTTTCACTGTCAATTGGTTATTAAATGCTAGTGCAGCTACCTTGCTTTCTTATTTTGTGAATGATGTTTCAGGTATTTAACAAACTCTCAGTTGAGCTGTACAGTTAAATCAAGTTCTGTTTGATGCTAATAAATATCGGGAGTAGGTTCTGTTCTGATTTAACATGTGTAATTGAGGCAATGTTAAGTAATGTATCAGTTAATGAGTGATTTGTTTGTTCTCCAAGTAGTTGGATGTCTGTTAAAGATGAAATGTTGTTGGGATGTACCTCAACTTATGAAACGGCCAAGAAAGGGATAAAATCTGTTATGTCACTTCATCTGACATTTTAGAATGTCTAATAAACTGAATATGAATTGACTTAAATATCCTGAATTTAATTCCACAACAATTTACTGAAGATACATAGATGAATAGTGTGGCAACAAAATTCTTTCTGCTTGTGCTTTAATGTGGATAGAGAAGCACCCATGTGTAAGCATGTGCTACGGTTTAGAAGAACGGTCAGTAATCACACCTAAATTCTATCAAAAAATCATTTTGGGCCCCAAGACATCATTTTATACAAATGACTCTTAAAATGAAGAGCAAGTGAGTGAGTGGAAGACTGGCACCTCCACCTAAGGTAAGAAAACAAAGCAGGAAAGAACCAACATGAAAGCAATATTGTTGTGTTTTCTTTGTTTATGATGTCGAGGGGATATGTTTGCTATGTGTTTGTTGCCCAAGCTACCACAGTTAAAGGGCATTAACACTTTCAAATGGTTCACCAACTGAAGTTTACATACATATGTGTCAGATAGGATTTAAAAGAAAAAAAATGGTCCTTTTTTTATTTTCATGGCTGCCCAAAACGATATAATCCTAGACAGGAGCATTTTTTAGATTAAATAGCTGAAGTGCAGTTCATTGGAGACACTATGCAGCAAGAATGTTTCTGGAGGTTTCCTTTCTGATAACCAGACCCAAAAACTTGCTACTATATGGGTACACTAGTATGCTGCATGAAGACGCTCTGAAAACTATTTGGTGCATGTCTCATACTGTAAATAGACCTGAGATAAATTCTAAATGGTCACATCCAGTAATATTAATACACTCTCTGCACAATTTTCACAGGAATAAACTTGCGGTTTAGTCTTGCATCTTGCACTAAATTGGGAAGGACATTCTGTTTAATTGTGGTGCCTTACCCTGTACAGAAGCTTTGCTGGTGGATGGACCCAATTGTAGCTGCACAGTTTTCTGAGCCATCTTCATGTGATGCACTGCAGCTGTCGCATAAGGACACTGCAGTATACACAGCTTTTGATCCAACAGGGACAAGACCCAGGAGCAATGTTGTGAGGGGCCCAGTGCGGTTAGAGGTGGTGGCTGCCTAACACCAGCCTGCCACAACCCAGCTTTCTCCTCCCTGAAACAGCACAAACAAAACTAAGGCACTGTGCAGCTCTGATCCTTAACTGAAGTGTCACATCCAGTAATTCTGATACATCCTCTACACAATACATGGAAGAATGAACTTGGAATTTCACCTTGCACAAAATTAGCAAGGAGCTTGTGTTTACTTGCAGTGCTCAACCCCATACAGGAGCTTTGCTCGTGGGGAAACCAAATTGCAGCTGTATGTTTTT
This sequence comes from Schistocerca americana, assembly GCF_021461395.2. NCBI lineage: Eukaryota > Metazoa > Arthropoda > Insecta > Orthoptera > Acrididae > Schistocerca > Schistocerca americana. The sequence goes on from NC_060130.1 coordinate 339,296,406, forward strand.
CTGAGCTACCTTCATGTAATTTACAGCTGCTGTTGCACACAGACACTATAGTATACACGGGTTTTGGTGCATTGGGGACAGACAGTGTCAGCAAACACATTGTGGGGACTGACCAGGATCAGGGTAGAGGCTGCCTAACACCAGTCTGCCACAGCCCTGCTTGCTCCTCACTGCAACAGCTCAATCACATCTATGGCACTCTGCAAACGTCCTCAGCTAAAGTGTCACATCCAGTAATTTTGATGTGTTTTGGTATTCCATCTCACAAAAAATTAACAAGGAGTTCTGTTTAGTTGTGGTGCCTTACCATGAACAGGAGCTTTGCTAGTGGGCAAACCAAATTGTAGCTGCATGCTTCTCTGAACCATGTTCATGTGATGTAATGCTGCTGTTCGGCTTTTAGTGGGCTGGGGAAAGCAGGAGTGGCAGCGGGGGGGGAGGGGAGGGGCAACTGGGGGGGGGGGGGGGGTCTAACACTAGCTGGACACAGGCCTGCTGCCTTCTGCCTGCAACAGTACGAATCCATCTATGCTATTCTGCGCTCTGGTCCTTCGGTGTGAATCACGAATCTCACAGAAGTTATATACCTGTCTACATTTTAGAGAAATGGAATTCAAGTTGATGCTAACTATAAAGAGTAGTCATTGAGTTTTAATCAAACCCTCAAAAAAATAATGTTTCATAATTAGTTTAGTGTTTGTTTGGAGGTGCATCTCTGCAGTCTCAGTACACGCTGAAAACACCACACTACAATAATCCCTATCGTAACATGCTTCTCGAGGAGACAAAACAAAATGGTGTAGACCTGTAATAATGTGGAATATCATACAATGACTTGTTTTGTACATTTGAACAGGAGAAAGGTGGCAACAATCCATGTAGAGTGCACACAATCAAGGCAGTAGTGGAAAAAATGGAAATTAGTATGAAAAATATTGCTACTTGTTGGCTCCATGACCATTCACATCATTACAAAAAGCATGCCAAACAAAAACCACACCTTAAATATTACAGCTATGCCATGGTCATCCAAATGACATCCTTAGCCTACTCGTCACTATGGATGGGTGTTTGGTGTATTACTATGACCATGACACAAACTTGTCTTGGTGTGGTGCAAGCAGCTAGCAGGCAGTGTCAAATGAGCCTATTGCCAAAATCTCTTGTTGAAGTAAAGGGGCAGCTGCTAAATGAAGAATCATGGGAATCTGTCTGAGGGTGTGTTTTATTCCATGATAACACCTAATATAATTAGACATAGACATTTGACTATAAAGTATTGCCCGTTATTCTCTTGACATGTTATCCAGTGACATTTCCCATTTCCTTCAATGAAGAAATCATTATGTAGCAAGCATTTCCAGTATGACAATCAGGTGTTTTCAAAGTGAAATGTTTCCTGAACAGTGAAACACAGATTTCTACAAAATATCCAGAGAATTGCCAACACAATGAAATTCCTACAAGTCACACATTTACTTGTTCTAAGTAAACCAGTTTACACGTACACTACACTAGTGACCAAATCTCAGTCATAAGTGGGGTAAGAAAACAATGGAAATGTGTACTGTTGCTGAAAATTGTTGTATCTCTAAGATAGGACTACACTGCACTTCTTATATGCACATGATTCGTCAGTGATAAAAATGATTGCATTAGACCTGCAATAGCTTAGCCATTATTTTCTTGTTCTTTGTAAGCACTATGTTGACTCCTGATGAAGTCTCCTTTTGAGACAGCGCAAGGTTGACTCCTCACCATAGCTTATGTCTGTTCTTTGTGTAGGATGTAATTCAGTGATTTCTCTTATCTTGAGCTCTGCTGAAAAAAGTGAAATGACATGAATTCAATAAATTGGAGCGGGTTTCATTAATGAATTCTCATTTCCTCATTGATTTATTCTTTCTTTCACTATACTTTCTCAGTGTTGCTGGATCCATGTTTCTAGGCTACACACTAGTTGTATGTGCGGTATCTGGATCAACTACTATGAGCCATCAGGATGCAGTTAATTGAGATATTCTATGCCTGAGGCAAGTTCTTAATCGTTATTGGCCTTGCTATGGCCTATGAGGAACATTTCCTCTCTCCAAAAACTGTTACCCACAGTTTTAATAGTAATTGTGGATGTTCTTTGACACATTGAGCAGTGATTAGTTTGCACTTAGCTTCTACTGAATGCAAAGAGAATCTTCATAGCACTATGATTTTCTTTCTGCAAACAATATAAATTGAATGCATATTGTCAACGCATAACTGTACACAATACAGATACACCAATACATAAATGTATAGAAGTACAGACATAATTTGATGCTTCACTATGTTATGTGTTTGTACAGCATATTATAATGAATAATTGTAGAATGTCTCTCAATCATAACAGTTAATAATTAGCATAACTGTCACCATAATGTATATGCCATCTCAGACAATCTTTGACAGCAACTGTAGAAACACTTTTCTAAGAGATTTTTAGGGTATTCCTGAACTAATGAGATTTTCTCCTCATTCTTTGATCACCACAACAGTTTGTTGTAATCTGTAATTCCACTGTGTAGGAAATCATGTTGTAGTTTTTCCTTGTTTTTCCTACTGAGAAGTAAGCAGTGGCTAGATTTGGTTCTATATTCATCCTTTAGTGTCTCTGGTGAGCAGCCTGCCATGAAAGATTCATTTATGATTTGCACTACAGAGTTTTTCATATTGACTATGCAGTCCTTCAGTATGCACACAGGCTCTTCATCATTTTTTAGACTGTGCTTAAAGCTGCGTAGTGCTATTGTAGTGATGGGTCACAGCATCATTGCATTTGGCATATAGTTGTGTGTGTGTACAGGCTGTTTTGTCAAATGTTTGTTGTACTTAGCTTGGTACCTATGTTTCTGAAGTATTGAATTGCAATGTGTGCTTATTTCTTGGGACCATATATTGTGGTACCATGATACTTAAATGGCATGTTTCTTGTGTTTTTTTTTTTCTACTGGTTTCCTCTTTGGTGAATTCCATACTTCACTGATTTTGTTTTCTGCCTTTCCTATAAATTTGACTACTTTCAAGATAATTTTTCTGTTGGTAATGCTTTTCTATGTGTCTTTTTGTATGAGTGGTATTAGTTACAAAATGTGGCATCATTTTATTTGTTATTATGATGCTGAGATGTTTGAAGGCTACAGCTTTCTGTATCTCATTAGTTACTCTGTTATTTTTGTTTTGTCTTAGTACTTTACAGAAGACTTCTTCAGACCTGAATTAAATAATGATATGAACTATTGAAGTTTCCCATTGATGCTGATCTCCAAGTACTAGTGTTTCCAAGTTTAATTGTTCATCTTTGTGACAGATCTGACTATTTTTAGCTTAGAGAAAACCCTTATGCATGGGAGTATTTTAGTTTTCTTTTCTACAGAGCATAGTGTCAATGAAATCTATGCTGTTGGGACAGTTGCAGCAAAATTACTATTGTATTACTTTATTTCTCAGAGATTTCTTATACAATGTGAATGCAAGGAATAGTCTTCAGTGAGATATAAAGCAAAAACCATGCAGGACCTATCAAGAGAAACACAGTATGCTATCCAACAAGATGTTTTTCACAGTTCTCCCTGCAGCAGAATGTTCTTGATTTTGGAGAATGCCAGGAAGACCAACTAGTAGAGGTTTTGGAATGGCTCGAGGAATCATATCATTGAACATGTTATGGCAAACCAACAGAAAGCCCAATGATAAAATACAAGATTAATAATTCTCCTCTGTATTTGTAACATGCACTCTTTCACTTTTTATGACAGATTAATTTGTGAAACAGAACATGAAGCAAGTAGAGTCCATAGAGTTCTGACAATGTGGAAACCAGAATCATCCACAACAAAAATGACAAACTGTTATTTATTATCAGTTGTAGAGCAAAAGATAGACAGTGATATGACCATGTGCATCTGCAGAAATTTTTCCAAGAGGGTGCAAGATTCTAAATTTGCTAGTTTTAATGTAACCAATTAAGTGGGTATGAAAATGTATTAAGCCCTATGAACTAAATTAGACAAGAAGTACACAAAACTTACTGTACCTCAAAAGCTGGAAATTTGGGTGTTTATCTGCTTAGTATTTTGAAGGCACATTAATTTTGCACCTAAACATTAAGCACATTTAAATAGCATATGCTAAAAAATCTACTTATATTATTAAGATTAATGTGGATGACATCTTATGATTCAACTACCATATCTGAAATTACCTTCTCTTATCATTAAATGTAGGATGTCCAACACATTATGAACTAAAGCTAGAAAATATTCACAAAAATGATTTATTTTGACTTGCATTATGTTAGGCAGAACTGGAAAATTAAAAACCTGATATAAGGAAAAAGTCAGAATGATAGAGAGAATCCTGTTGGATGACAAGAAAAATGTCACTTCAATATACATCAGAGTGGAGGAACAGGAAATAAACTTTTACAAAAGTTTATTCAGCTCTGTTATTGTCTGTTAGACTTTGTTTACTTACAAGACTTCACATCTGTTCACATTAATGGACTTATTGCATTATTTTCATTATTCCCATTTTTAGTGCAGGCTGAAATAACTGAATTTGAAGAAAATTGATTTTGAACCTGCATTTTTTTTGTTGGATAAAAGTGTAGCCTAGGGCCAATATCCCACTGGATGAATGTGGAAAACCTTCAAACACCATTGTCAGACTGATTGGTAGAATCAACTTTTAGCAACCTGGGACTGCACAAAGCTAATTCATATCCCTCCAACTTGTCACATTATTGTGCAGTATGCCAAATATCCCACATATGGGGCTGTGTTTTATCCACAGACAAAGGTCCCAATCCAGGAGAGCATATTTTTACGACCTTGGAATTTCATACTTTTCTCAACTGATATTTTTGGGATAAAGTATCAATTTAGGCATCCATAATCTAGCATAACTGTGTTCTTATTACTGTACTACAATAGCTCTTTCATGTAAAATTGAGTGGAGAATCAGTAGACCATCATGGAATTTCTTTTCCAACAGACACGTGGTAAACTATATCACGCACCAGATAACCAGATGGCGGGGTGTCATTACAGGAAATGTGAGTAGATGAAAGGCATGTATAACGCTGCTAAGTTTATGTGGTGGGAATTGGGGACAGCACCCATGCACCATGGTGTTAGACCAACTCCTTTCTGCAACTCGGTAAATTCTGAATGGGGAAGTGACAGGAACCGAATTCCAGGTTCCATAAAGATCTGTATCCATCTTGACCACAGATCAGCATCAAAATCAGAGCTACCTCAAATAATTGGTGTGCTTTTCTGTAAAAAGAGTGACAACTGTGGAAACCCAAGATACACAGTGATTATGTAGCTTTTGTTGTGGTTGACAATGCTAAATCTGCAGTACCCAGATTCCAGGAGGGTGCATGTCTATGGACATAAAGAAAAAAATTTTCTTTAAGTAAGATAGAGACAACTTGCAGATGATGGTGAAACAAATGTGTGTGAATTCTTATGGGACTTAACTGCTAAGGTCATCAATCCCTAAGCTTACACACTACTTAACCTAAATTATCCTAAGGACAAACACACACACCCATGCCCAAGGGAGGACTCAAACCTCTGCCAGGACCAGCCGCACAGTTCAAAACTGCAGTGCCTTAGACCGCTCAGCTAATCCCACGCGGCGATGGTGAAACACCACTAAAGCATGTAATGGATGAAGAGTGAAAAACAACACAGATTAGAAGTCCTCTTGAAACCTTGATGTGACACAGAAACAGGTTTTATCTTATGTGTTTCAGCTTGTATATTGGCATTTGCCTGTCACAAGTGTTGTCCATGTCATTTGGCATGATCACTAAAGTGGTTACTGCTGCAACCACATCCTCTGTGTTCCCAAAAAGTAAAATCATCTATTAGTCATAGGTGTTCTGTCCTACAGCAACTTGCTGATTGTAATTTAAAAGGTGATGAAGCCACGGAACATGTGAGGCTGTCAGATGATGTTTGTTCCATTCCTTACATATTACTTTTGTAAAAACAGTGTTCCTTCAAAAGTCTGCAACTGTGTCAGTAAGAATTTAAATAATAAAATATGGTATGACTTACTGGTACATTTTTTTCAAGTGCTAGACATTACTGAAAATGCTACAAAACTCCTGAGCTGCATCATGTTAAGCATGCTAAAACATAACTAGGGCACCGTTCTACTATTTGAACTATTTTGGGAGTTGTTAACTGCAGTATTACCAGTCATCCATAAGGCTTATTTGTTTTGGTAAATTAAGTATTGAGGATTGGTTCCTCACAAAGGGAATACTGTAGTGAGCTTCAGTTATGTGTGATGAGTGATAGGAATATCAACATCAACGCGCTGGTATTACCACCACATTTCTGTTTTTTCCTCCTCTTGATGCAATGATCTGGTGTTCTCATTTATATTTCCCTTGAGTTAAGCAATCTCTGGAAGAATCCAGAGCTACCATATACGAGGGTGAGTCAATTAAAACTTTAAATTTGTAATAACAAATGTAAATTTCCGCGCTGTTATCCTGTAAGTTGATAAGCGTGCTACAAACAGCGTACATAATGGCCTGTAGGTGGCAGCATAGTTCAGATGGGCCACATACCGTTGCAGTATCAGTATAAAGATGGCCGCCCCACTTGCGACATGCACCAGGGAAGAACAGCGTTCTGTTATTCGGGTTTTGCGTAGTGAAATTCATCGACGAATGAAGGTTCACTACGATGATGCATCTTTGTCATAGCAGAAAACCTATGAATAGAGTAGGATGTGAGGTGTGACTTCAGTGGAAGATGCTCCTCATCCAGGTCAGGCACAACGAATTGTGACTCCACAGAACATTGCAGCAGTTGAAGATACCGTGAAGGAAAACCACGGAATGACACTGAATGACATTGCAGCATGTTTACAGATTAGTCATGGGTCAGCACACCACATTGTGGAGTTTCACAAAGTGTCTGCAAGATGGGTGCCACGGCAACTGACTCCTGAAATGAGAGAACGACATGTTGATGCTTGTGAAGAACTTCTTCGGCACTTTAAACGAGAAGGTCATGGTTTCCTTGCAAGAATCGTGACTGGGGATGAAACCTGGGTTCACTTCCAACAACCAATAAAGAAGAGATCGAGCAATGAATGGCACCATTCCTCGTCACCAAAACCACAGAAGTTTTGAACAGAACCACCAGCAGGGAAGGTTATGCTGACACCCTTTTGGGACAAAAAAGGCGTCATTTTGGAATGTTACATACCTAGAGGGACCACTGTCACCAGTGCATCCTACACAGATCTCCTAAAAAATTATCTGAGACCTGCAATCAAATCAAAGCCCGTGGATTGCTGTCAGCAGGTGTCCTTTTGCAACATGACAATGCAAGGCCCCACACTGCCCATACAACAGTTGCAACAATTACAGACCTGCATTTTGAGTGTCTTCCTCATCCACCATACTCACCAGACCTGCCCCAAGTGATTTCCATATGTTTGGACCACTCAAAGACACAATGGGAGGAAAGAAGTTCCGTTCTGATGAAGAGGTATGCCACGCGGTGCATGAGTGGTTGCAAGGACTACGAAAAGAATTTTTTTCTAAAGGAATTTATGCACTTTGTAAACGCTGGAGGACTTGCATTGAGCGTGGGGGACATTATGTTGAAAAGTGATACAGCTTTCTACCATTTCTGCACAATAAATAATATTTAATAAAATATTTAAGGTTTTCATTTGACGCACCCTCGTATATCTATGTATTTTGTGTTGTTGTGTTGATCAAAAATTGCCTAAAATTGTACGCAAATGTTAAGGTAGTTTGTGTTTTGTGTTGATCTACAGTCCTCAATAAGATCAAATCATCTTTGAAAACAATCAAAAACGTACTAAGAACACCTGAACATATCATTTTACACTTGCTAATTATGGCTGGGCTCTGTTCTATTTTGTTTCTTGAAAAGCATTATTAAACTTTCTCAATTTTGTAAGCTTTCATATCCTTCTCATGAAGATATACGCTCATCATGACATATGAACAGAGTTTAAATCCAGTGACACATTCTGTTTCTGTGTGATGCTGTTATGATACAGTTTCTTCTCTTTACTAAAATTTAAGCTCCAAATCACTCATCATGCTGCATCTTAACCTTTCTGTTAGTAGCTTGTGGTAGATCCAATACAGTGAAACGGTTTGGTGTGTTATTTCTATAATCTGAATGCTAAGTACATTTGCAGTACTGTAGTGCTTAAAATTGTAACATGTCAACAGCACGCGTATAGGGGACGAACATTGACAGCCAAGTTTGCATAGCGCCAAGTGAAGCCACTATTGTTATTATTATTTAATGCTCTTCTTTTAGTTAGCTATGTAATACTTTGATTCTCTTAGGGCATAATACATCTTTCCAATATGATGCTCTAAAACAGACAAATGGAAATATGTGGGAAACGGTATCTAGTAACCAGACAAGTGGAGATGTGGGAGATTAGTATTTACTACTTGACACTGAAGTCAGCACAGCACTGGCAGCATGCTCACATCCTTTAAATTTCTGCTGACTGTAGCAGTACTGGAAGAATGTGGTGATGTTCTAGGCTGGTTCTTACTTTTCTGCCTGGCAAGTTACATTTGATTAATGTCTTATTGGCAATGAACTCGTGTTTTGTACACAGGCATAGCCTATCCTATAGATACTAATACCACACATTTTAGCTACCCATTTAACAAAATCAGCTGCAGTTAATTGATTTATGCAGCACATAGTGCCTTGGCAGTCCAAGAGAAGCTTATTCTGAGTCTATAGTATTTGTGTGTGAGTGATGTAGTGATCTGTAAGTTGACATTTCATATTTGTATTGTGGACAGTGAGGACTGATGCAAACTAGGTGTTAGAGGTTTTATACCAATTTAATTACCATCATTGTCACATGACGTATTTGCAGAGAAAAGAGAAGAGACACCTGCAAACTTTATCTTTGGTTTGATCAAAAAACTTGAAATTGTCACTATCACTGAAATCCTGGAGAATGAAGAACTGGTGCAAATGCCTTCCAAGAACATAACTGATGTTGAACAAATTTATGAGACTTTTAGTGATAATTGAAACAAAAAATAATGGGTGGTCATTGAAATCAATTATGCATCACTTCAGAAAGGTCAAGGGCAGGGACATCTGTCTCATTACCAAAGATGTTATGAACAACAAGGAACAAAACGTGAAAAACTGAAGGTCATATCAGAGTAGATTTGGTGTATTTTCCAAGTGGCAAGGGTCAATTCCATGGCTGTGGATGATCTCAATACAAGGCTGTCAGCATAGGCCTACACAAAAGCTAGAGTGCTTGGACACAGGGGGCCATCATCATTGAAGACTCCAAAGTTGGCAGACCAAGTGCAGTGGTCGTTCACCAGCAGTCGCTACTGCAATGAGTGCTGTCCAACCCCAAGCAGCAGCAGGCTCCCATCACCAGTGCAGCAGTTCCACCAGAGCATGAGGCTTGACCACATGCAGAGGCACCATCTGCAGTGGCAGTTCCAGCTACTTTCCAGTTACTCCTCAGTTATGTTTGGGATCCACCCATTATAGTTCTCAATGACATCAGGGAGCCACTTAGCAGTACAGTGATGCACATTGCTAATCACTGCTTACTTCATCTCAGAGACATCAACTCATCCATGGCTAGTACAATTATCTTTCTGAAACCTTGACCTCAGCCAGATGCAATTGAACTATTGTTCAGAGAATTACTATTGTACATGCCAATGCCATCATTAGGCAAAAGACTTTTTACTGCACCACAGGCCTATCTTCAATTTGTAAGTTGACTATTCTCCGTATAACTTTTTTAAGATGATGTTTGTCATGCTCTGATTGCCGTGCACCTTCCTGAACAGAATTTTATTTTGTATGCATGTCTACCTCTCAGACACACATTGTTCGGTGCTGACGCTAAGAGCTACAACATCTGGTGACAAGGAAAAATAATATTTTGAAACTGCTGTTTGAATTTGAGAAAATTTGTGCCTGTTTCAGATCTGGCTGTTACCCACCAGTATTTACATGTATTTAGATGTTCTTATCACAGAATTCATGCAGAAGACAACTTCCTGAGTATATACTGTATTTCATTGTTGTGCGGTACTCTGCTTTCACTTTTCTTAGAATTAGTCATTACTTGAACTTTTACTTGTCATTGTTATGCCAGAAATGTCACTTATACAAGTCGCTCAGTTTCAGGCACTAAAGATCCAAAAATACATGGATAGTATGAATAGAGTCTTGGAGTTCCAATCAAACATAACAGCATGGCATCCTGCTACCCAGGCCACGCTGAAGCATTCTAATTTTGCCTGTGCACCTAAGTTCCGAGAATATGATGTACAGCAGGAAGATTGCACTGAGTATTTTGCACAGCTGCAGGCACATTTCTCAGTCTATCACATACAATGTACAGAGTGATTTGCTCATTTTCTTTCAACAGTCGGTGTTGAATCTCACCAGCAGTTTTGTAAACTGTTTCCCGCAACTTGTACTGAGAATGTTACCATTGACAATTTAGGAGCAGTTTTAGAGAAGCATTTTGATGAACAGATTTCTGTAGCAGCTGCACGGTTTAAATTTTTTTACATTGTGTAGAAAGCAGCAAACTAACAAACAATAGCCTGCATATTAGAGAGACTTAACCAGACAGTGCAAATTAAAATGTGAATGTGGCAAATATTATAGTGATGAGAGTTTCATGATGCCATTATCCAAAATGTTTCAGACACTTGTCTTAGAGCTCAAATTCTCAGAGTCCCAGGCCCTATTCTCAAGCAGGTTGTCGATTTGTTGGGTCACCAAGGCATATTTGATATAGTGATGTTCAGGCTAGTGGCAGTAGTAAACAGCCTATGGATGCAGGCTATGTACCGTGGCCCAGTGCGAACTAGCCCAGCCCAGCATGTCCTGTGCAATAAGGTGGAAGTAGCAAACACCTGCCTCTCACTAAGGAACCGATAAACAAAGTAAAGTTATGTCCACAATGCTTCAATGCACGTAAGCGGCAAGCTTGTCCTTGTAGAAAGGCACAATGCCTTAAATGTAGCAAACATAGGCACATTCAATCAGTCTGCATGCAAAACAATTTCAGAACAAGTCAGGTGTTAGTTCATTAGAAAAGCAAGATTATAGTGTGACTATAATTGTGTCAAAACCAGTTCCTGAGGCAAACATCGTTAAGTCTGCCAGTTCCAAGTTGGTAGTTAAATCAGTCACAAAGCGATAGAAATTGTCCTCAATCCAGAGAAAAGCTAAGTTATTCATGTCTTTGAACATTTCTCAACAACATCTGCATATGCAACTAGACACAGTAGCATTATTCACTGTGTTAAACATATTAACAATTATGTAGTCACTGTGTTAAACATATTAACAATTACGTAGTAACTGTGTTAAACATATTAACAATTACATTAGTCAAAACTTTTGAGAGTCGCAAACTGTACTGTCCACTTACAATAGAGGTGATATTCCGAATCTTGTGATGTTTGCTCTACCTGCAACTTCTAAAAAAGAAACTAAAACTGTTTCATTTGTGGTACTATGCACAAAAGACAGTCCAAATATTTTTGATATTGATACCTTAGATTAGGCTGGCATGCAAATACAGGAAAATGTTTTGTCAGTCAACACATTAATACCTAACAACATTTTATCTGAACTGCGCAATGAATTTCGGGGTCTCTTTCAAGACTTATTAGGCAAGACCAATAATTTTGAAGCTTGTATTACTCTGAAAGCAAATGCACTCTCAAAAATGTTCCAGGCACAGCCAGTCCTATACGCCATTGGTAGAGGGATGAAGAATGAAATGTATTTGGCTGTCAAGACGGCAGTGCATTAGGCCATTAACATCTACCAAAACCCAAAGAAACTCTAGTTATATGTAAAGACTGTCAATGAGGCCAATGTTAGTGTTCACATACTTATGGATGACCAAAGAATCGAAACTGAAGGTATTAAACCAAAATCCACACCAGTGGAAAGATGGGAGCTATCAAACAATGATGCAGGATGCAGTGGGATCTCTGTCAGACTGCATACGGAGTTTACAGCTAAATTAGCTCCCATTTTCACTATAATATATCATACATCTCTTAACAACAAACTATCCCTATGATTACAAAAGAGCACAGGTCACACCTGTGTACTTGAAGGATAACAGAAATGATCCAGAAAATTACCATTCGGTCTCATTGGCAGCCCATCTACTGTAGAATCCTTGAACATGTCCTGAGCTCAATCGTTGCAAGTTACCTGAAACAAAATGACCTCCTCCATGTCAACCAGCACGAATTCCAAGAACATTGTTCATGCAAAACCTAGTTGTGCTTTTCTCATGTGACATCCTGATAGCCATGGATCAAGGAAATCAGATGACTGCAGAATTTATAGACTTCTGAGAAGCATTTCACCTAGTACCATACCAAGGTTACTAATTATGAATATATTGAGTATCAAACAAAATTTTTGACACAGTTGAAGATAACTTGGCAGACAGGAAATAGTAGGGGAGAGTGGGGCACTCTGAACCATGGGGCACAGTGAATCAGGTAGCATAATTTCAGTATAAGGTGGTAAATTATTTTTTCCTCTGTGCGTGTGTGTCAGTACTGCTCTACTAAGTGCCACTTGTTTTCTGCAGCATCTAGTTCCCGCCATTAGTGTTTCACTGGTGATATGTTAGTTTCGCAACAGTGAAGTAATTTTTGGGGACATAGATAGTTTGAATTTTGTTCAGTCCTTTGTCACCAAATTTTAAAGAAAGTATGTCATTGTAACAATATCAATACTGTATTTTAATGATAAAGATCTTCAAATATTAACAGTGTTCATACATAACGTCATATGAGCTTTGTTTGAAATATGTACTGTAGGGTCACATTGAACCAAGCTCTCCCGGAGCACAATGAGCCATGGTGCATTGTGCCCCAGGAATCTTTTAATTGTCCAATACAAGCACTCTGTACTTTGTTTCCTTAGCATGGGTAAAACATATTTGTAGGAATTTAAAGCTTTTAAATCACAGACGTTCAGCAGTCCAGTTTTATATTATCAGGTTTGAAGGTGGTTCTTTCGTACCGCAGAAAGACGGACAGAGGTAAAACTGACCATTACGTTATCCAAGAAGCTGTACAGGATGTTCTTAATAAGGGCATGGCAGTTCGCCAAGCAGCTAAATCTCATTTAATACCTTACCCAACTGTACATTGATATGTTCACGACATTAAATGTGGCTCCAGAGAAAGATTGACACCAAACTATGACAATCGTAAAGTATTTTCTGTGGAGCAGGAGAAAGAATTAGGTAAAGAATGAAGCTTTTGTTACAGATAGCAACATACTTTATGTGCTCCCACGACTTGCTACTGATGATGTGACAAAGAGACAAAAATCACATTTCAAATTTGGAATCAGCTTTGAGTCCATTGATGTTCGGTAATTCCAAAATAAGTAACATGATTGTGTGCCTACAGATTTAATTACGTGATTCACACATGGAATATATATATGCTTTATGTTTAAAGTATATTTACGCTTGCTTTGTATGCTAAATAGGTTCTTTCAATGAACCTTTTTAAAGTGGTTCATTGTACCCCAAATGTGGGGCACAATGAACCATTTACCAAATTCTCTTCAAAGGCCTGCAGCTAAAAAACAATTAATGACAATGCAATCATATAAGGCCATTCCATACTTGAATGATTAAACTGTAACATCTGTAAATCACAACTCTGTAATAAAATTGTTGGATGAGTAACACAGAGAAATATTTTTTGTGGTTCAATGTGCCCCACTCACCCCTATGTTACCTTAGATGAATAGTAATCAACAGAGATCAAAGCACTTCAGATGTGCCCATAAAAGTGTGCTGGAACATTTGTTGTTCATGTTATATGTTAATGATATGGCAGACAATATCAAACCAGAACCTCAGACTTACCCCAAGTGATGCAGTTTAAATAATGCTCCTCACAAAATGAAAAAAAAAAACATAGTATACAATGGCTACAATATCAGTGAAACACACTTAGTACTAGTCATCTTGTACAAATACCTGGGTGTAACAATTGGTAGGATTACGAAATCAGTTAACGGTAAATATGCATCCTATGGAATGAACAAATGACAAGAAAACAGCACAGAAGACAATATCACCATGTAAAAAGACTGTGGAGGAACCTGTACCAGAGTGGACAGAATATAAAAACAGCAGATTGCAACAGGACCCCAGGCAGAGGATAGCATCCAAACAATATGTGAATGATTTTCTTATGGCCCAATTCACTGCTGAAGAATACAACCAAGAGGAATTCCAGGGCCCCCAGGAGGTGAAAATGAAGACAGAAATGAAAAGAAGACTAGCGTCTGCTCTTCAAAGTATTAACCAGGCAAGAAATGTGCCTCTCATAGAACTGAATAATTCATTAACTCTCCTATTTCAAAATATTCAGGGCATAACCAGTAAGTTATATGAGCTAGAGGTCCTTTTCAGTGACACATTGAAGGAGATTTCAATACCAGGGACTATAGACTTCCAGTTGATCAGCACCTTTTGCAGGGAAACACACAGAGGGAGTGTAACATGTATATGAGTATCAAAGGAAATCAGGTTTAAAAATATATGCTGTATTGTAAAGGATTTTGGGTATTGTTTATGTGAATTAACAGAAAGAAAAATTATAATTGCATATGAATACAGGCAATTCTGAATTGTTCTCTTAAAGTGTGGAAAATCTTCTGAACTGTCTCAGTAGTCAGTCAAAATACATAATTATGCTTGGGGATTTCAATGTTAATTTGAAGCACAACTCTTAAAGAAAAGGCAGAGACTGGTCAATCTACTAAAAACATACAATATGGCCATATGTGTAGAAGATATCACCAGATATGACAGCAGAAGTGGAAGTACTACTGATCAAATAGTCATTGATAAATCAAAATGTAGTTTTAAATCTCAGGTATTGGATATAGGCTTCTCTAACCATCAAGTAATTAAATTGACTGTAAATAAATCTTATGAGGAAAGAGATATATTGAGAGAAGAGTAATTAATGACAACAGCATTAGGGTCTTTAATCTTATGTTAAAAAATGTAAAATGGTACATCGAAACCAATATTTCTGTAGACATAAAATTCATCAAGTTCCTGTCAAATTATAAATACTGTTATGATATTTCAATTTTTCTGAGAAATACAAAAATAAACAAAAACTCAAATTCATGGTTAACAAGTGACATTAAAGAGTCATCAGAAAGTCATAGAACGCTATATAGCATGCAAAGCAAAATAATATCTTAAAACCTTATGTAAAGTATTATAGAAAAAAAAACACAGGAAAGCTATAGTTGCTGCAAAAAAAGAAGCACAATGATTCCTATATCAGAAAAGGAAACATCAAAATGAAATCTGTGTGGAAAGTTATGAATAATCATACAGGGAAATATGAAAATACAGGTATTAAAATCAACATAAAGCGAATAAATGAAGTTCTTGATCAACCAATTCTAATAGGTAATTATAGCAAAACCATCACCACAAGTATATATAATCCAAAGACAAAGGTAATAACTCCAATAAATAAAAAGACAATGTTCCTATACCCGAAGTAGTACAAAGGGCTATCAGTAAAGTAAAGAGTAAAATGACCTGCACATTTGTTTGTATCACTGACAAAATTATTAATCATAGTGCTGATAATGCTGTCTCTCAACTTGTGTAAATAATCAATGACTCCTTTGAAATTGGTGTGTTTCCAAGTAAACTTCAGTAGTCAACAGTAATAACAGTTTATAAAAGTGGTGACAAGTTTGACATTAAAAATTTCACACCACCATCACTATAATCCACATTTTCGAAAATAATTGAAAGAATAATGTATGACAGATTGCTAGACTTCCTAAACAAATATAAAATTCTGGTAAAGGAACAGAATGGTTCAGAATACGGAAATCTACAGAAACAGCTCTCTTCAAATTCCTAAAATTTGTTTAGAAAGCTATAGAGGAGAAGGAACTGGTCTGTGGGTTGATTTCCGACATTTCCAAAGTGTTTGATCTTATAAATCATAATCTACTACTGTCATAACTATATAATTATGATGTCCATGATATTTACAATCAGTGGTTCAAGTATTTAACTAATAGAAAGCAAAGAGTGAAAATTTCTCAAGATCATAATTTATGTCATTCTGAATATAAAAGAGTTAATTATGGGGTGCCCCAGAGCTTGGTAATGGGACCATTGTTATTCTTGTAACAATTTTCAACAGCTGATACTATATTATTTGCTGGTGATACCAGCTTCCTTATAAAAGGGAAGAATGATTATGAGATGCAGCAAAAGATTGAAAAATAGCAGAAACGTCTGAAAAATCATTTAAAGATAATTGTCTGGTTGTCAGTAACAATAAAACTGTATGGATGATCTTCCACCATATAAGACACAAAAATAGGACCAATGTAAAATTCACATTATCGAATAGCGAAATTCGGGAAAAGAATTACGTAGAATTTTTAGTATTACATGTGGGTGAGCATCTAAGATGGGAAAACATGTAGAATGATTAACAAAAAAATTAACAAGCATTGTTACATATTAAGCATGCTTAAAGTTTGGTGCAATACTGAAACAGTGCTTATTATGCATACATCCATAGTCTACTGTGGTATGGTATAATATTCTAGGGAAGTACCTCTGTCACAAAGCAGTCTTTTAAACTTCGAAAGAAAGCTGTAAGATTAATAAGTGATGTTGCTTACAGACAATCATGTAGAAGTACCTTTAAGGAATCTATATTTATATTTGAAATAATCTACTTCATTAAAAACCATCAAGTTTCTGCTTTTAACAGTGAGACTCACAATTATCAAACAAAGAACGGGAGTGATTATCACAGGGATGTACACAGAAAATCAATATATCAAGACAGTGTTGTTTACAGAGCAAACATTCTTTACAGTGTTTCGCCTGATAACATCAAACAATACCAGACATTAATACTTTTAAAAAAGATATAAAAAATGTACTAATAAACAACAGCTGCTACACCATTAAAGAATACCTATAATTTTGCTCAAATCTGCAGATCTGCTCATAATCTGTCTAAACAAAAATTCATAATTATCAGAGTATTCTTAGATAAAACTGAACTGCTTTCGTCAATGTATGTATCTAATTCTGCACATAACTATAGTGCCATAAGTTACTATGCCTATTTCAGTAAAGTTGTCATATTCAATAGTTTTAGTAAAATCAATCACGGTGTTCCACTAGCTTTTATTTTATCTGTATGTACGTATATAATTTTATAATCTGATTAAGCAGAATAATGTTTCTGCTGTAAAGATGTGTTGCTGAGAATGCTAAGATTTAGTACATGATAAAAATATATAGTATTTTAGACTGTTTTGGTTTTTTAAAAGTCCTATATCATTAATGTGATAATATGGATGCTAAATAAGTAAATGCTCACATGTGGTCAGCTGTGTGTGACACAGGTGGCAGAATACTGGGAAAATCCAATCAGTCTACAAAGGAGAATGCTTATATGTCACTTGTGAATCGAATCTTAGAATTTTGCTCAAGTATATGGGCCCCCACCAAATAGAATGAACAGTTGATTTGCAGTGTATACAAAGAAGGCAGTGTGACTTGTCACCGGTTTGTTTGACTCATGGGAGAGCATCATCCAAATGTTGGATAACCTTATTTGACAGACACTTGAAGATATACAGAAGGCATTAACAAAAGTTTACAAACAAGTGTTTAAGAAGATATATTAAGTGGAGAGTTTAGAGAAATTCACCTTCCCTTATGTATCACTTATACAGGGGCTGTAAAAACAAAATAATACTAATTACAGCGCACAAATATGCATATGAGCAGCCATTTTTCCCATTCTCCATACTCAATTGGGACCAGAAGAAATCTTAACATGATACTGTTCTCTGTACCCACTCCCATACACATCACAGAGGCCTGCAGAGTATATATATAGATGTAGATATGGCTATTACTTGAGTGTCCGATATGTCATACATCATACAGAAGCTGAACACCTTCACAATCTGTACCCGCTCTTTTCAAAACTCCAGCAAAATGGTATAAAGCCTAATTTTGATAAATGTGGATTCTTCCATACTCAAGTGGAATACCCATGCCACATCCTTATCAGTAGAGGCACAGGACTGATGCAGCTCATCTTGAAGCAGTCACTTACTTACCACTGGCAACAAACCAGAAGCAACTTTAAGGCTTCTTAGGAAAAGTAAATTATTACTCCAAATCCACACTACATAGATCTGAGTTTGTAACTGGCACTAACTGCCTACTTCTACAGATACAGCACATTACCATCAATGGCTGAGGTACAAACCTACCTCTCACACCAGCATTGGAACTATGCACAAATCACTTCCTCTAGCATCAATTACAGGTCATCACCAGAGTCACTCTAAGCCTCCTGGAAAAACAAGAATCCAGGGTTGTGATGCCTCAATGTTTCTGCCTTCTCATCCTGCAGATTCTCCATGGTGACTAGTATGACACCATCCACATGACAGCAATGGGCACCATAACTATTGACTGGGAATCAAATGAGGTGTTAAGTGTAAGGCCACCACATATGCAACCTGCTACAACTACCAGGTCACTCCACAGCTCTGCAGCATAGCCTGCTCCATGCTACAAGTTCCATGGAATTCACTGGAGCTTTTCTCAGCAAAATGTGCACTATGTAAATTTGAGTATGTGGCACAAATGTATTTTTCAACTACTTCTATGCCAGAATGTCTTCAATTGCAATCACTATATTAACCCAGATCTCAAACTTATTATTTTAAGGTGTCTGTCAGTTCTAGGTATCAAGCAATAGCCCACAATCTATGTCTGCTGAATTATCTTCTATTGTGCCAGTCTACTAACAGTGACCACATATTCACAGCCCCATTCCCTCTGGCCTCAGGTGGCAAAGCAGAAGTTTCTGTACGTGGCTTCAAACAATAACTTAAGAAAAATATGTTTGTAGATAACAACAAATACAATACCATGGTGGGATTCCTCTCTTCATATCAAACCACTCCAATTCACTCGATGTTCCTGACCAAGATACTCCACTTTGTCAGATCTCTTATGTCACATAGTGCTACAGTCACCTCAGTCAACTCACCCACACTACTTTGTGAACTCCCCAGTGTGGGATCATACCTACAGCTGGATGTTAGGCTGGATCCCAAGTAAAGTTACTGCTCTCTGAGGTAAAAGCCAGTTGGGCAAACTTCCAATGAAATGCTCAACTTTGCCTCTGCAATTCGCCCTAGCCCCTGGATTGGGCCACAGTATGATCTTTATCCTGGGGCACCAACATCCACAGACCTTCTTAACTTCTACCCATTTACAGAGCACACCAAGGAAACCAAGGAGATGGTGCCTCTGGCAGCACTGCTGGTCTAGTACTTCAGAAAGCTTCCCAGCATGGCTAGGTGCTCCCAGGGCATGGTAGCAGGACACAGTGGACAACATCGATGGGAGTGTCACAAAAGAATCATCTTCAGATTCTGTATTGTGTTCATCCCTACAGCTGGCATCTTTGGCTCAGCTACCTGTACCGCTTACCCCTTAACGTTGTGCCACCACCAATGCCAGATGGGACAGTTGTGGTTGTACTGGGTCAACATGAGGGAGGAATCTTATATCCTGTCCTAACACTGTATCTGGTTCTAACTCACACACTGTCATTGACATAATACAATTGTTTACATAAACAGTACCCCAGGTGAGGAGTCACACACAAGTCACTGTGGCCTTCATTACTAGGTACTCACATCATGTCAAGTGCTGCCCCAACTACAACAGAATGACAAGAATATAGGTCTCATATTAGCTGTGGAGCACCTCTTTGGATATTCTAATAACATTACCTGAACAAATCGTGAAACATGCTTTTGCCTGTTAACTTAGATACATTCTGGATTACAACACTGGAGGATTAGACTTTGGATACCTGATTATTCTGGTCAAATTATCTTGTTCTGTTTTGGTCTCGTAGTGAAATTTAGCTTGAAACGGATAAATTATGAAACAAATTAACTTGCATTGTGATTATTAATTCAGTGTGTGGATAAATCAGGTCATTAAAGATGTAGCACAAGTTCGGAGGGGTTAAAGGATGGCTAAGGACATCAGTGTTGTCCTTTCAAAGGAACCAACCTGACATCTGTCTTGAGCAATTTACAGAAATAATGTGACATCTAAATCTGGAGGGCTGAATGCAGTTTTGAGCTGTCTTCCTCTTGAATGAAGGAGGCGTATTCATCACAGTGGACAATAAACACAAATCCACCAAAATACCAATTCAAGAAGCATGTGAGCTTGTTTTGGCCACTCATATGGCCCATCCTAGTATATTTTTCCACTCTATTGTACCCATATTGGACAGGACTGATGGGGATACTAGATGTACAAGGCCTGTCCACAAAATTCCAGGACTTCATCCACAAAGGACATTAATAATTAAAGTCTTGTAATCCTGCCAGATGTACTGATGAATGACCTTACTGTCAACATGCCGCATGACACTTATGGCAGCAGGGTATCTGGAAGCACTGAGCAGCACAGCATTTCCAGCCAATATGTCAGGAGGAACTATCAGCCAGCAGATTTAAGACCAAGCAGTCACTTCTGTTTGATAGCTAATGTGTTCTTCTCCATGACCAGCTGATATACAGATGACAATTCTGCACTATATCAGTGATATCAGGATATTCTTTGGACTTACCATGTTATTTGTTCATAGCAAGTGGGCCGGCTTGGTACCTGAGTATAATGACTTCTGCCTACCATTATCAAGGTCTACTTTGTAGGACTGTGATATCATTTTGGTCAAATGATTGATTTCAGCTTTGCCAGTAATTCCCATCATTGTAATTCATATTTTGTTGATTCTGATTGCTTTCATTTTCGGTCTTGGAAAATGCATAGGATCAGCAGCTCTTCTGAGCTATGCATGATGTATCCTGTGTTTCAGTTTTTTTGATAATGTGTACATAAATGAGATTTGTGATATAAATTGGGTCCAATAACTTTTTTTACCAACATGTATTTTGTCACAGCTCAAATAGATTTTTTTGCAACACCGTAACTCAGACTCACAGATCTTGAAAGACTGAGTACGAAGTGTAACTGTATATGCATTTGTAGCCTAGCACAAGCAGGAAGTTTAATTACAGATACTGTAACTCATCTCAACCCATGATAGAGATGTGTGCTCATAAGGGTTGCCTCAGTTAGATACAATGTAAGCAGAGGTTTTATGAGTGGCTAGATCTTCTAAAATTTCACAATTTGCCCAGAAAACGTTTTCTGATTATTTTTAAATGTCTATGATGGCCTCGATGAGGACCAACAAAATGCAACAGACGTTTCCTTCTAAACCGGTCTCATCCTGTGGCACTCTGCCAGTTACACTATACTTTATCTCTTGTATTTCAGAGGCAAAGTTTCCAGACTCAAAGTTTTTGATCGTTGCCTAATTTTTCTGACTGTTTCACTTTACACCCATTTCAGAACTGCCCTGATTATAGTGACAAATGCCAAAAGTCGACACTGTTTCCATAAGGGGCACATAGTGGACAGATGTCAAAGTGTCTGACCATGTGTTTATACAATCAAGATTAACAATATCAAGAGATGTGATCCTGTTGTTGTTCTATGAAAAATATTATGTTATTCAGAGAAATCAGAATGTATCTGTTACATTATTACTTGATACAGGTGCATCTGCCTCTATGATCAAACACCTGACAGCTTACAGTATTGGTCCCTTGCCTTTGGACACTGTGGAGTCCCAAGTATGTGTTCATGAGCATAATGAAATTCTGTTGTTAGGCTAAATGAAGTTTTTTGTAAAGTATAAACACATGATCATGGAGTTGTCTTTGCTTGTGGTCACCAGTCTTTCTGTAAAAATTGTTTTTGGTCTTGCTGCCTATTCGGTTTTGGTTTTCCTATTCAGCACACTATAAATACTATGTAGCTTTCACTGCCATCTGAAGAATCTGAAATTTTTTGTTTTAAGTTTGCATTATTGTTTCCGTCTGGTCTACAGACAGTCTAGACTTTTAGTCACACATTATTCCAAAACAGGGTACAGTCAACCACTTTTACCTACTGCCCAGTATTGTATCTCTGTTAATAGAAAAATTCTGTAATGGCCTACTGACTCCACAGGAATAGTGGTTTATCAAGTAACAAAGTAACTTCAGCAAGTTACAGCAAGTTAAGGACATAATAATGGTACTTACCAGACACTTTGTATCAGACTTTTATTAAAACCCATTGATAATATTTTAAAACCACTATTGGGCAGTAGGGACGAGATTGACTACAACTCTTCTACAGTTCTGCATTTTTTAAAAGCCTGCATTTCCATTGGGCCTTTATGCTAAAGTGAAACTGGAAATAGACAAGTTGGAACAATAGCAAGTGCCTCTGTCTAGTGGTTGTGCATGAGCCTGGTGGTGACCTATGTCTGTGTGACAACTTCACAAGTTAGTGCCCAAGAGGAAGTAGATTCCTACCTTTTACTTCAGCCTGATTAATTATTTTCCAATTTAACTGGTTGCCACTTATATTCAAAACCTGACCTGGCATGGGTTTGTTTTCAGTTTCCATTGGCAGAGGATCTGAAGGAAATCTTTGTATTAAATATTCCTTTTGGTCTTTGCTAGTGTAATAGGTTACCATCTGTGGTCATGAGTCCAGATGGTATTCCCTCACAAAATTTAGAGGGACTGATAGTAGATATTTCTGAGTGTGTCAAATACCTTGACAAAACCCTGGTTAGAGACTGCGCAAACAAGAAAAATACATGCAATTTTCATCAGGTTTTCACGACTCTGTCTGAAAAGGATCTTAAGTGACATTTTGTTAAATGATCATTTCTTTCAGGTTACCTTTACTTCTTAGTAAGAGTCCCACACAGGAATATGTCAAGGTAATCAAAATTGTGCTTGTTCAACCATGTGTGAAGGACCTCCAGGTGTTTCTTGGCAAGATTATCTGTTTGCCAGATTTATTCCTTGGGAAGCTTCCATTGCCCATGATTTGAATCAGTTTCCTTGTAATGGCATTCCATTCCAATGGTCCACAGCTTGTTAGCAAGTGTTCGAACTATGAAATCTCACCTATTGTTAGCCCCTTGCTATGTGATGCATCACCCTTGGTTGTCATTGATTCTAGCAATAGGTGCATCTCTTCATGGAAATGGGGTCATTGTTTCTCATACATTTCCAAATGGTTCTCAGAATCTTGTACTGTTTGTTTCTGAATCCCTAGTTCAGGCTCAAGAAATGTAGTCACAATTCAAGAAGGAAGCACGGGATATAATTTTTGGACTGCATAAACTCTTCATTTTTCTAGGGACTCATGATGGCAACTGCTTCAAGACTTTATGCAGAATCTGCAGCACCAAGCTACAATGTATGGTGGTGCAGGATTTGAAGTCAGGATCTTTTGCTAACTAGGCAGTTGCATGAACCGCTATGCCATTCGGACACGTTGTTCAGCTTAATTGCACAGACTCCCTCAGGATGACCCCTGGCTGATCCACATTCCTACCTGGCTCCACAGGGCACCATACGTTCCTACAGCTGGGTCACCTCAATGGGCTATGAAACCACCACCTTCAGTGTGAATGAACAGCCACGTTCAACCACCTGCTGGAATCTGAAAGAAGCGAGCATGGAGGACATGGATGGGGACTACGGATATGTCAGGCTAGGTGGGTATTTGGGTTGGTTGAGGGACATACCGAGATAAACCGTGTGGGTATGATAAACATTGTGTCTGGGTGGCACCGTGGGTAATGCAACTACATAGTAAGCAAGAGATCCCAGGTTCAAATCCTGGTCCGCCACACATTTTCGCTCGACGTAAAGTCCTGATGCAGCTGACATCATCAGTTCCTTCCGCCTCCCGCCGACCCCTCCCCCTCCACCTTGAATTTACATAGTATATATCACAGCTGCGGATTCTGGGTGATGTCTGTTCAGACACGAAACGTTCATATATTTTTTGAAATTTTGCTTATGTTGAGCATCAGCTGCCAATGTCGATACCAAGCACTGGTCTTCCGAAGGTATTCCTGCAGTTTGTTACAATTTCCTAGTGTTGTGATGTCTGCGTAAACGACAAAATTATCCGTGAACAGCCTCATAGAGACTCCGACGTTATCCTCTAGGTTATTTATAAAAAAAAAAATTAATGTGAACAGTAATTTTCCTAAAACGATTCCTTGGCGTATGGTCGAAGTCACTTTCACATCTAAAGATTTGTTTCCGATAAAATGACATGGTGTGTTCTATTTGATATGAACTCTTCAATCCAGTCATAAAGCTGGTCTGATACTCTGTACGCTGGAGTATGATTCATTAATCGACAGTACAGAGCAGTATCGAAAGACTTGTTACCTTTCCATAGCTAAACCGCTAAACCGATTTTGATGAAACTTGGTGTGCAGATAGCTTGAATGCTGAGGAAGAACTCATGCGCCTATTCGTCATTACCGATTTCATTCATATTTATGGTGTATGCAGGGCTTGGCCAGAAATGAAAGTGACAGAAAGGAAGCTCCAGATGGCCAACTGGATAGAGGAAATAGTAATTTTGCCGCGGGTCGGGCGAATTATGAGCTATTTATGTTAGTGTAGCTTCCATGCAGCTGTTGCTGTAGTGTTGGGCCGGCCACGGCGTGCCGAACTTCACGTGTGCAGCATGTGAGGTCTGCGTGTGAGCCAAGGACCGGCCTGCCATTCACATTTGCTCGGTCCTTTTCGGAAGTACTCGGAACAGCACATTTCTTTAACATTGCGGTGTGGCAGTTTTCTGTCGTCACATGTCTCTGAATTCGACAGAATCGTAATGTCAGTGCTTTTTTTTTTTTTTCCTTTATTGTATTTTTAATCACCTATACAGGCGGGCTGGCAGCAGCACATTACGCTGCTCTTCAGCCTTAAGTGGAACAATAACATGACATAGAGGTGATACAGACAATACAAAAAACGGTTGGCAAAAAATGGAGATACAAAAAAAAACAATAAACATGAAGCCGTTCACGTTGGACGATAAAAACACTAACACTTGTGGACACGGCGCACAAAACACGGAGAACGGCGATGCCACATGTGAACAGTGGAGTCGTAACTGCACGAAACACAAAACGAAGCACACACACGAGATACTGATGTCGATGATCTCCGGCGCGCGAATGTTCACTATGCGTGTGCGAGTCCGGGAACCTGCCAAGAGAGGAGGAGGAGGAAGGGGAGTGGGATAGCGAGAGGGGAGAGCAGAGATGCCACGGGCAGGGGAGAAAGGGGGGAGGGAGGAAGGGGGAGCGGAAAACCGAGGGAAGAGGGTTGGAGGGAGGGGATGTGGGAAAAGGAAAGAGAAGGGAAGGGAACAGAAGGGAGGGAGGGTGCCGAAAGGAAAGGACACCGGAAGTGGGGGGTGGGGCAGGGTCAAAGTTGATAGGAGGGGTAGATGGAGGGGAGGAGGACAACATCAGGGAGGGGGAGCTGGCGGAAGCCACCTTGGGAGAGGGTAAGGAGGGTGGAGAGATGAAGACCGTGTGGGACGTGCGAATACAGGCGCGGCAGCGGGCGGGGGTGGGAGAGGATCAGGGAGACGAGCGGGTGAGGAGGATCGAGTTTGCGGGAGGTGTACAGGATCCGTATCCTTTCAAGGAAAAGGAGGAGGTGGGGGAAGGGGATGAGATTGTACAGGATCCGCGTGGGGGAGGGGAGACGGATGCAATAGGCGAGGCGGAGAACTTGACGTTCAAGGATTTGGAGGGATTTATAAAAAGTAGGGGGGGGGGATCAATGTCAGTGCTGATTAAATGTTGTATAAATAGTTCCACGTAAAACGGCTACATATCGAGTATAAATTGTATAAAGTGCAATAACTACATCGCGAAAAGTATCAGGTTATGTGCAGTGTCGCAAAAATGGATTCATGCGAAGTGTTTCGCGGGAACGGAAGAATGGGACGCAAAATGTGACTGTGGCATGGAATACTGCGACCTACTAACGGTAGCTTTCTCAAGATACGATAACTGCATAGAAGAAAGTGTTACTCCATCGCTTCAGCAAGACCTTGTGCTTGCAAATTGTTACGTAAATAAGTTAGAGGAGCTGATAAAGCAACGGACAGATGACGATTTAAAAAACTAGTGTAATGAAAACACACCGGCAACTTTCGTTTGAAACAAAACGTCTGCTTGTAGTGAACGAAATCTTTCTGACGGTATGAAATCGTCAGTAAATAGAGTGCAAAGAATAACGGGTAATAAAGACAAGACAGGACGAAATGTGAACTCAAAAAATAAGACAAGTGAAAGTGAATCTAGATCATCTTTGTGTTCTA
Organism: Schistocerca americana; assembly: GCF_021461395.2. NCBI lineage: Eukaryota > Metazoa > Arthropoda > Insecta > Orthoptera > Acrididae > Schistocerca > Schistocerca americana. The sequence goes on from NC_060130.1 coordinate 339,322,884, forward strand.
ACGACAGAACTTCAAAGAGTACCATAAAACCAACTAAACGAGGGCACTTGGAGAACAACAAATATCAAGTCCGTGTATTAGGTGTGGCACAAATAATAAATGATCGGCAGTTCCAATTTAGAGTAACAGGCATTGTCAAACCTGGCGCTCCCCTTAGTGAAATAGTAAATAGTTGTGAAAACTTAATTAAGACTGGAACATGTTGTGTGGTAATAGGTGGAGCAAATGACATGTACAAAAATGGAAGCCAATTACCGGCAAGGGCACTTCAAACAACTCTAAAAAAGCTGTCAGATCTAAATTTAAAGGTTCGCGTTGTAAGTGTGCCACATGGTCATGATCTAATTCAGGAATTTTGTGTAAACAAAGAAATAAATTCATCAAATAATAAATCTAGGAAGATCCGCTCTGCTTTTAAGAGAGAAATTATTTCACGAGGCATGGACAGCACAGGAACTATTATGGAAAAAAGATGATGGGTGAAAAGATACTAGAAGAAATAAGCCTTATATCAATAGAAAAGTTCCCTAAAATCCCACTCCAAATGTAGCTAGTATAAACAATCAATCAGCATCATCCATTTCAAGTAGGAAAAGCAACAGAAACAAGAAGCCTGTGTTACAACAGGATTTTTGGTTTCCAGCCTTAGTGAAAACTCCAAGTTAACAGTGTTAAACGAAAGAAGAAATACCATCGGTATGGAGTAGATGGGGTGCCAATAATACTAGTAAGGAAAACAGCTAATCAAATAGCGAAACGATTGGCGCACATAGCAAACTTGTCAATGGCTGAGGGCGTATTTCCGCAGAAACTGAAAATTTCTTAAGTCGTTAACCTGTTGAAAAAGGGTGATAAGCTTAAAATAGAAAACTACAGACCTGTCTCACTTCTCCCAGCTTTCTCTAAGGTTTTAGAGATACTAATGAAATATAGAGTCACACAGTATCCTAATATCCTCACTCTCATAAACAGTAACCAGCATGGATTTCAAACTGGAAGTACCGAAACAGCTGTACTGGAATACACAAAAGAAATAATCAGTAAATTGGGAGAGGTAAAAAGTGAAGTCGGGATAAATCTAGATCTGTCAGAAGCCTTTGACACTGTTGACCACAGCATACTTTTGGAAAAGCTGAGAATTATTTTCCTTTATTTGGAGTAAATAATTTATCTGATAAACTTGTGAATGCAATATTATTTTCAGCCAAAGACAAAGTTTTGTGCATCAATCTTTGAAGCACATTGTTCCATCGTAAACATTTTTTGAAGTTAGCTTTCGTTCTTCCTTGTCAATGGCTATTCCAGCTTTAGACCTAATTTCAGCCCAGTCCATTGAGTAAATGGTTTTTGTGGTTAGGACTGTTTTCATGTATTTTCAAAGCCGCACTTAAATGTTTCCAATTTTTGAAACCGTCAGTGGTAGTCAAATTAGCAGTTGACTTTATGTCAAACAGTCGACAACAAGAACAAAACACACTATCGTTTGATACTGAATAAACTAGTCACCATCGTCTGATAATTTCTTCGTTTGATAGTTTTCTTGTGCAATGTGTTAAAGAGAAATGACGCCCATTTTCATCTTTTGGAAAATTATTTCGATATACTTGTGAGGGTTCACATAGTATAGTATGTTCTATATCTCTCGCATTAAGTACTTTTGGCCACGTACCTACATTAGAAACATTTTGTTCTGTTATTCCATGTACGTTGATACTTTCATCAACCACATTAGTCATACATTAATTTTTACTAGGAGAAATCTCAAGAGGATTCATGCAAGAATTTACTGGGCTAGTCAGTTTGACCATCTTGAATAAATGATTGTATATTTTTAGTGCCTAATTGTTCAGAATCTCATGAAATATTGGCTGATACATAGACTTCTTACTCAATATCTGATGTACTTGCTTAGAATTTCGTTTAAGGTATTCATGAATGTTCATGTGTTTCTTAGTTTCTTCTAAAACTTTTTCTTTTTAGCTTTTCTCTTCCGAAATTTTTATAATTAATTCCCTCTCTTCTGGCATGATTTAATAATCTTGCAAATTATTGCTTAGGCAATGCTCTCTTTCGCCATCACAATATCACATCTATAACAAATAAAGAAAGTAAAGTATCAGCAGACGTAACTGGAAAAAATCATGACCTAAAAGATAAAAATGTTGTTCGGACTTATCAAATAATTAAAATAATGTCACATTCAAGACACTCGTTTCAGTCATTATTACTCAGCCACGAAAACATGACCCCTGCCTCCGACGCTTACTGACAATTGCTGAGTGTAAATCGTAGTGCTATCAACGTATGCTGTCTAACAATGTGTGGCGCTGTGTTTTTCCAGTAAGTATTCTTTCGTTGAGACTTACGGTGTGTGAGTGACCATGAGCGAGATTTTCGCGACTCCTCAAATCCATATTGCAAGCCCGTGATACACAGTGAGGCGCGAAAAATAATTATGATTGTATATGAGAGCTGCAAAGAAGATGAAAATTAAATAAATTATACTACCCTTTGGAGCAATCCGTGAACCGTACTGCAACATACACAGTAATTTGGCCGAAATAATCCTGCAGAATCCCCCAGTACACCTGGGAGGAAAAGATGAGCGTTTATTCAATATATTCATTCGACAGCCCAGTGTAACTCATAGCATCCTCAATAGTAAAAATTACGCATTAAAGTTCAGTGTATTGACGCCAAACTAGGCACGCACTACGTTACCGTAGCTGCATATTTGAATTATTAACTTAACGAAAAGAGTATTGTCAAGCTACTGTTGTTGTAATTATTATGATGAGTATTTGCTCCCTTTTGAAGAGTGAATTGCCCATCGCTGTGCCTGCGTGGTTGCTGGCTCGACTTGACTGTTCCCTGCGTACTTCGCGGCAAGGGGCCAGGTTTTCGTGCCTGAGTAGTATACATTATCATTTTTTTTTAAAGTAATAAAATATCCTATTTAGTTTAGCCTAAAGTCTGAACAATTACAATAATATCCACGACTCACTAAGTATTGAACGGTTCTAGCCAATGTTTAGAAAGAAGTGTAATGAAATGGACTATTATTTCGTTTCCGTCATTCGGTAATTACTTCAGAACTTGGGACTTCTCCGCATATAATTGCGCAGGTAGACAGGGCTACGTCGCGCTGTGTAGAGCTGTACTTTCAGGGAGTTTCACTAGATGGCGATGGCATTGTTTTCACAGTTCGTTAGACTTTAATCTATCATTTATATATAGACGGAGAGATTGAGATACTACTATCACCACCCCTCCTCCACACCTTGCTACCCCCCGCCCTCAACAACTATGGGCGCCTTCGTTTACAAAGTGGTGGATTGTTTCATTCATTCTTTCTCAATACCCATTCCTTTCATGGCCGACCGCGCCTGATTTTGATCTGCGGCCATTGTCGAATAAGTGCCGTAAATGTCATTGAGCTACAAGAGTGTACTAATTCAGAGCTTTTTTCAACAATATTTTCAAACCACATCAAAAATTTTAAAATTTTATAAAATGAATGTTTCTAAGGTATTTTTTAAGTACTGTAAACGTTAAACTATTGTGGTTAATTTTAGACTCAACGTTGTTCATCTCTTTTACTGTTTTTTTAGACATACATTGCCTAGACCTCCACTGGAGTGCGCAGCGCTCCTGCGCAGCGCTCCTGGGCCGCGATGTCCTGGGCGACCGCCCTAGTAGCCGTCCCCTCCCATCCTCCCCCCCCTCCGCCCTTCCTCCATAACGCATTTGCTGGCCTCTGCTCTTGATTGCCCATAAGACAGGTTCTTCTCAGAGCATAGTGATGCAATAGCTTCATATTTACAATCATATACAACCTATGGCTCGTTGAAAGATCCGTACCTAAAAACTGGAAAGCTGCACAAGTCGCACCAATATCCAAGAAAGGAAGTAGGGGTAATCGCCAGAATTACAGTTCCATATGGCTACCGTTGATTTCCAATAGGATTTTGGAACACACACTGTGTTCGAACATGATGAGTTATCCCGAAGAAAACGCAGGTTCAGGAAATATCGTTCCTGTGAAACACAGCTAGCTCGCCGGACGGAGTGGCTAAGCGGTTCTAGGCGCTACAGTCTGAAACCGCGCGACCCCTACGGTCGCGGGTTCGAATCCTGCCTCGGGCATGGATGTGTGTGATATCCTTAGGTTAGTTAGGTTTAAGTAGTTCTAAGTTCTAGGGGACTGATGACCCCAGAAGTTAAGTCCCATAGTGCTCAGAGCCATTTGAACCATTTTGAACAGCTAGCTCTTTATTCTCACAAATTAATGAGTGCTATTCACAAGGGATGTGAAATTGATTCCATATTTGTAAATTTCTAGAAGGTTTTTGATAGAGTACCTCACATGTAACTTCTAATTAAAAGGCGTGTGATGGACTATCGTACCAGTTGTGCGACTCGATTTGTGATTTTCTGTCACAAAGGGCATAGTAGTAAATGATGGAAAGTCCTCGCTTTGTCCCCATCCAAATTATCAAAACTGATTGGAACTATTAAATCTCCGTCCAAGTCACTGGCTGATGTGTACTATTCTTTAGCATACAAAACAGTGTGACGTATCCAGTTCTGAGTCAGTTTACAATGGTTCTACAACATATAATACATGCACAGGTAGGTTTGTATCCATTTTCACCTTGCGGTATCATATAACGCATGTTAAGCTTTCATGCCCGTATCTGCAGTTTATTGGGTATCACTTCCAGGATTGGTGAACCATGTGACAGTCTAACAGTTTTAGCTGTTGCTCCTAGTGGAAACAATGTCCCTAGTTCAATTGTGCGCTGCCAAAGATCAGTTTTTGAATGATGTTGAGCAAGAAAGTCGAATTCCAGGATCGCACAGTACCCCTATGCTAAAACATGGCAATACTTCTACATGCCCTCGAAAACTCTTATTACTCAAGTTAAAACGAACAGTGTTGTCACCAACGACTTCATGTTAGTATCACCTAGTCCATATACAGTGGCGACCTCAATATCTTTCTGCCCAAAGCATCCAGACTGCCTTCTGACACGTGAGTCTCTGTGTCTTCCTGAAATTTCTGTTCTCTGCCATTTACTTTGCCTAGCAAGAAACACTCTGTCTCTGCATACGTTTGTGAAGTCTCGTATTCTACTGTGAATAGTGTTCAACGGATGAGGCACCCCTGTTCTCATTTAATGACTGATTATGAAGACATTATTTGTCCCGTGCTTTCTTCCAACTGTCACGCGTTTTATGGCCCACCTCCTTACACTCATAACATTTGGGTTGACTATGTTGTTTCCTGATGTGGCCCATGAGCCCACATCACTTCAGAAGGAAAAAAAAAAACAAAAAAAAAACGCTGCGATCATCCTGTATTCGTGTAGCAAAGTTGATCTCTTCCAGTTTCATAGCATCCTAACGGTAGCAGATAAGTCACCTAGGTTCTCTATTCTGACCTCCTTCACATCAATAGAAATACTTCTTAGAAACACATCCAGAGCTCTATTCTCTGCCTCACACAGAATCATCCTATTGGCCCCCGCATTTTGCTTTAGTTCATACATTTGCAGTTTAAATTTCCTAATCCTGTCAGAGAAAGATTCACTGATTCGTCGTACTTCTACAGTAGTCCATTAAGATTGTCCCTGTAGAACCTCGCACTGCTCTACTTCTGATAGCGCTGTGTTACACCGTTAGCAAGTCCATCAAATGCGAGGGCCTTACTGTGACTCTTCGGGTTGCCCTAGAGCAGAATATAGATCAGGGCCAGCGACGCCGTGCCAGACTTCACGTGTGCAGCATGTGGACCCAAAAGCGGGCCAAGCCCGGTTTGTCACTCGGCTTTGCTCAGTCCTTCTCGAAAGTACTCGGAAGAACGCCACATTTCATTTAGTATCAGGGTGCGGAGTTTTTCGGTCGGAACATGTCTCTTCAGTTAGGTAGAATCGTGCTGCAAGTGCTGTTTAACCTTCGCGATATCTTCATGGTATGAAGGAAATTCGCAGTTCATGTGTCTGTTCGCACAAGAAGAGGCAGTCTAGCGATCTATAGTCACAAGATTTTAAAAATAAATTGGAATGGCAGAACGGAGGTATGAGGATTCTCACCATGTATTATGCAGTCGCATAAGTGATGGGTACTGAAAATTTGCTGTAAAATGACATTAAATTACCAAACAGCACGAATTTAAAGATTTAGCTGAAAATAAAACAACAAAAAATTACAATGATAGACAAATGGGATTCATTGTTCTGTACATCAAGAACACCTCGTGCTAAATTTGCATGCCTGGACCACGTGAAGAAGTTGGTGGTACAAACAGCAAAATTTCTGAAGGCACATGCATTGTCCCCATGTCGGTTGCAACAGTTTTGAATGGAACTGAACAAAAAGTGTGGAGACTTCATGTATTACTAAAAAGGACGTTGAAAGTGAAGCGGCATGCCTGGAACGATTTTTCAATTGAAAACTCGCTGTTGTTGAATTTAAGAAGGAGAAAGGAGTGCAATAACGAAACTTAGAACATCCGGAACAGACTGCAGACATATTACTTTAAGTGCACTTGACTGCGTCCTGTCCACACTCGCAATGTAACTTCTGTCTGATTTGATGGGGATGCATTTAAATAAAAAATCACGTTGTAGAAGGAACACTGGGATTAAAGAAAATGCGAGGTTTCAAGAATTCATTGTCGCTAAGAAAGAATTACAAAGATACTTTCATAAAGATTTTGAGGACACTGTCAATCCGACGTCTGTTTATTACAAGCCGTTTTCGAGACCGTTTGCCGCTTCAGTTGAAACCGCCCCTACGGATGTGCAGATGTGACTGAGTAACGTACAAGGTATTTCCAGTTACGACAAATCATTTTACTTCAAAAATGTCCAGGATGTCTAAATTGTTTTCCTCAGGTAGAGTTTCCACGTCTCCATGACGAGATTACAAAAGTGCTACAATATTTCGATCGACATATTTGTATGAAAGACATTTTTCGGTTATGAAACTAAATACGTTACGACTATGTGGCAGTTAAACGAGAAACTCGTGAAATTGTCTGCGTCTGTCCGTATTCTGGCCGTCTGTATCATTTAGAAATTATGTTATGTCTTCAGCGTGCCAAAAATAATTGAATAATGCTGAAAATTAGTTTTGTTTGTGACATACGTTGTTGAGAAATGTGAAATGTAAAACCAAGTCGTATGTAGTGTGACTTATTGCCATTTAAATGTGGTGCATTCATAGTTTTCTCCTCTTCACACTCCTTGCACTCAGTGTAGCATGGCGAGAGGGGAAATATGAAGCGAGGCTGAGTGGTTTGGCGCACCACATGAGCCAAAATCGTGACTGCCCCTTATATAGGTGGTAAAGAGCATCCTGTAGCATACACATCCCAACGGTTGAACAAAGCAGAGCAACATTATTCCACAACAGAGAAATGTTAAGAGTAATCTCTGGTGGTATTATATACTTCTGCTATTACTTAAATGACCAAAACTTTAGTTGTGACAAAACACACTGATATCAAACGCTTATTAGAATTGAAGGATTCTTGTAGCAGATTAAGATGGTGGGTGCTCCGTTTGAGTGGATGTGATTGTGAGATAACACACAAGCCAGGTGAAAGGCTTGCTAACACCAACAGTTTGAGCAGGAAAGTTGCAGTTCTACTAACAATTATTAGTAGCATTGCTGAATGATGAAAGGCTCAAGCTGTAGATGCTGACTGACAAAAATTCAAGTCTCAACCTCAAATCATTGCAGAAAAACCAAGTGCAGATTATGAGTGGTGGCACCTGCAGCTTTCCAGAAAAAGTCTTCTCACAAGCTCATGACCATATGTTGTGAGATCATGGTACATGAAAAGCAACTGATAGAAGATTTTCTGAAAAATTTTGGTGGAACACTTGAAAACGAGATGTCAGGAAATATGTGAGGACCCGTATACTGTGGGCACCATGACCTGATCTCAGCCACTGACCAGTTCTGTTACAATGTCTATCTGAAGCGTCTTAACCATTGGCAATGCTTGAGGTGGACGTTTTAGGCCCATTTAATAAAACACCATCAGGAAATAAGTATATACTGACTAAAATTGACCACTGATCATGTTATGTAGTAATGATAACAATCCCTCACCAAAAGACGAATACATTTGTTCAAGCATTAGTAAATAAATGTTTACTCACATTTGACATTCTGGACACATTAATTACAGACCAGGTACAAATCTAATGTCCAATCTTATTAAGCAATTGTGTCAGCTCTTCTGAATTCGCAAGCCGTAAGCAAGGGCCTCCCATTCTTCAGCCAATGGGAAAACAGAGAGAGTTCACAACATGATTTCCAAGATGGTGAGCTATTACATTAGCAGTAATCATGAAAACTGGAACATATATTTAAATTTTGTAATTGCTGCATATAGCTAAAGTCCATATGGATACTGGTCTTTCGCCATATGTGGTAATATGTGGAAGAAAAATTTGTTCACCTTTTGGCCTTGGGTCCAATGTTGAATCAGTAAAAATGTTTGCTAAGAAATTATGAAACATTTGGGAATAAGTAAGACAAGCAAAGGCAGAAGCATTAGTACAGCAATACCACATGGGACAATGAGTAGGGAAGCTACAGTAGTACAAGATCGGCCAGTAAGTATTAGTAATGAATCCATATGCACCAAAAGAAAAAAAAAACATAGAGATTCCTGACCAGACACCATGGACCATACCTAGTAGTGGAAATGATGTCAGATTTCAAGTTTAAAATACTGATACCAACAAAGACTTTGACAATTAACATGGGACATATTAATCCTTTTAAGTGAGCTGTCCAGGTAAGCTTCTGAAGAAGGGGGTAAGTGGGTGCAGATACAGACCAAATATGTACTAACATGAGTTAGAGAGGATTTTTGTCTCATTATAAAATTTGCAGTTTTCTGAATAAAATTATATATTTATTGCATATTTGTTGCATTGTACAATGTTAATTACATCCGGAGATATTGTAACCTAAATTTGACGCTTGAGTACCACTCCTCCACTGTTCGATCGTGTGTATCGGAGAGCACCGAATTATGTAGGGACCGAAAGGGAACGGTGATGGACCTTAGGTACAGAAGAGACTGGAACAGCACATTACGTCCACATGCTAACACCTTTTTATTGGTCTTTTTCAGTGACGCACATGTATGTTACCATGAGGGGTGAGGTACACGTACACACGTGGTTTCCGTTTTCAATTACGGAGTGGAATAGAGTGTGTCCCAACATGTCAGGCCAATAGATGTTCAATGTGGTGGCCATCATTTGCAGCACACAATTGCAATCTCTGGCGTAATGAATGTCGTACACGCTGCAGTACATCTGGTGTAATGTCGGCGCAGGCTGCCACAATACGTTGTTTCATATCCTCTGGGGTTGTGGGCAGATCACGGTACACATACTCCTTTAACGTACCCCACAGAAAGAAGTCCAGAGGTGTAAGATCAGAAGAACGGGCTGGCCAATTTACGCGTCCTCCACGTTCTGTGAAACGCCTGTCGAGCATCCTGTCAAGGGTCAGCCTAGTGTTAATTGCGGAATGTTCAGGTGCACCATCATGCTGATACGACATACATCAACGCGTTTCCAGTGGGACATTTTTGAGCAACGTTGGCAGATCATTCTGTAGAAACGCGATGTATGTTGCAGCTGTTTGGGCCCCTGCAATGAAGTGAGGACCAATGAGGTTGGCGCCAGTGATTCCGCACCATACATTTACAGTCCACGGTCACTGTTGCTCTACCTGTCTGAGCCAGTGAGGATTGTCCACGGACCAGTAATGCATGTTCCGTAGATTCACTGCCCCACGGTTTGTGAAACCCGCTTCATCGGTAAACAGGTAGAACTGCAACGCATTCTCTGTTAATGCCCATTGACAGAATTGCACTCGATGATTAAAGTCATCACCATGTAATTGGTGATGTAGTGACACATGAAACGGGTGAAAGTGGTGACAATGCAGTATGCGCATGACACGACTTTGACTCAGTCCACCGGCTCTCGCAAGTTCCTGTGTACTCATGTGTGGGTTCATGACAACAGCAGCTAACTCACCAACTGCACCCACTTCTCCTGTGACGGGCCTGTTACAGACCTGTTTGCGTGCTACGACCATACCTGTTGCATACAGTTGGCGGTAGATGTTTTGCAATGTGCGGCACGTTGGATGCTCTCTGTCCGGGTATCGTTATGCATACACCCTGCAGGCTTCAGCTGCATTTCGTCGACACTCGCCATAGATGAGTATCATCTCGACCTTTTCAGAGTTCGAATACACCATGGTCACAGTTCCTACAACACTACACTATCACATATGTCTGGTAACACGGTGTACTACAGTTGGTCTGCATACGGAGACGAATGCAGAATAACAATTGCAGCAAGTGCTACATGCAGACACTGTGACAGCAAGACCAAACCACAACAGTGCACTACAGCCACACTTGTAAACACGGTCGTCATCATAAAAATGTCCCTGCAGATGCTGCTCGCCGACCGTGGCCCGTGTTTGTTACAACACGCAACTGAACGTCGGAGGTTTCAAGCGTCAACTTTAGGTTACAAAATCTCTGGATGTAATTAACATTTTACAATCCAACAAACGGCACTGATTACGTATTTGTTTATATGTTTAGATGTGCTAACAAAACTAACGTGGTTCCATTTTAAAAAAACGTAGGTTTGTGTTAAAAAACATACTTCCGTGCATTTTTGTATGGTTTGTATTAACCAATTACACTAGCCCCTCTCCTCACGTTCGGTCTGTGGAATCGGTTCGTCAGTATTTGATGTGGTTTACGCAATATCTCCAGCGGCAATGTTAGGTGATTCACCCTATATATATCATGCAAAATATTTTATTTGATTTTTCAAATATAATCTACACTGGTTGAAAATGTTAAAATTTTTATGTGCAGTACTTCAAGATCTAACAAAAGCGGTAATTTTTTATGCAGAAGGCTGTGGATTGAGGTGTTATAAAGGTTAAATTACATGTTTGTATTTGTAGCACTGTCAAAAACCGTATCGCATCGTTTTGTAGTATATACATGCGTTGTATGTCGAAGTGCTAACATTTTCCCAAGAAAAAGTGACGAATAGATTGGTAAATCTCTCAAAAAGTAAAGTATGACGCCAAAACGAAGTCTTTGTAACAAACGTGGGCTTCATGGTAATAGATTGTTGAATAAAGGGAAAAATTGTGTTCAACGTGTGACATGTGAAATTGCAGACAATGAAATAAAGGCAGACTCATCAGTGTGTAGAGAAACACCAGTTAATGCTGCGAAGATTAAAATAAAACATTGTGATACACAGTTTTCTCAAAACGAAAGTGATGTAAATTGTAGGTTAGGTTATATTCTGATAGAATCACATTTCCTAACAAGGGTGTTAGGTGAATGTATGTATTGTAAAATATGTGGAGGGTCAGTTAGTTTACATGAAGACAGTGAGGTATCAAATGGACTAGCCAGGAAACTTATCATTAATTGTGCCAGTTACAAATATACTCATTCATTTTGGAATTCTGATTAGTGTAATGATAATTATTTTGAAGCAAATGTTAGGTGGTTTTATGGATTGAGAGCTATTGGCAAAAATCACACTGTGTCAGAAACAATGTGTGCCATGATGAATATGCCATGCCCACCTTGTAAAATCGACAAGTATACAGGATTTATTGGGGCTGCTGTGGAATCTGTTGCCTGTGAGTCAATGAAGGGCGCTGCAAACGAAGCTGTTGCAATAAATGATACTATGACTGACATACTAGTAGCTTTTGATGGAACTTTGTAGAAGCGCTGTTTCTACAATGACCGGTGTGTATACTGGAAAGCTAATCAATTTCCAGATTTTAACCAAAAATTGTTATAAGTGTAAGACAGGGAAAGAAGAAGGGCACATCTGTGAGAGAAATTGTGATGGAACAAGTGATGGTATGGAGGCCTTTGCACGTATTGAAATTTTTAGTCCATCTGTGAACGAAAGGAGAGTGTGTTGCATTGATGGTGATGAAGATTCAAAAGCATATAACAATGTAGTAGCCCCTGAGCATTATGGTAAGAAGATTATCACAAAACAGGAATGTGTTGGTCATGTCTAGAAGAGAATGGGCACCAGGTTGGGGAAGTTGAAGCAAAGTTTGAGAGACAAAAACTTCTTGTGTTAGAAACTTGCACCAAGAAAAATGGCAACTAGTGAACCTCATTGGTGTCCAAACCACCCCAACAACTTTTGTTATGTGTGTGGGAAATTCACTCCAAAACCCAAAGAAAACCAATCACTGATTTGGTTAAGAAGGCTTATAAAATGTATTTTGATTGTCCTGTTGGTGATAAGATGAAAATTTTGCACCTCATATTGCCTGCATAACCTGTACTACAATCTTAACTGAGTGATTGAAAGGAAAACGCCGAGCTATGCCATTCACTGTTCCAATGGTGTGGTGTGTGTCTAATGACCATTATTCAGACTGTTACTTCTATCTTACAAATATTTTGGGGCATTCAAGCAAAACTAGACGTAAAATAAAGTATCCAAATCTATCTTCAGTTCATTTATCTGTACCCTATGATGAGGGGTTGCCTGCTCCTGTCTGCAACTGGAAAGCCACTGAACCAGACACCATGTCAAGTGAATCAGAAAGTATTGAATATATAGAAGAGTACTGCCCTCAATATCATTACTGCTCTCCTCAGCTCTTTAATCAAAAGGAACTGAACCATTTGGTTCGCGATCTAAAACTTTCGAAACAGCAAGCTGAACGCATGGGGTCGAGACTGCAACAACGGAATCTTCTAGTTTCGGGGACCACAATTTCCTGTTTCAGATTAAGAGGTGCTTCCTTTGCTCAATATTTCGATATGCAGAATTCCGTGTGTGTATGTAGACATGTCAATGGTGTGATGATGCAGCTAGGTGTAGGCCTGCAACATAATCCACATGAGTGTTGACTTCAGTAAAAACAGTTTGAAAGCAGTACTACTGCATTATGACAATGCATTTCCAATGGTACTGTAAAATGGGGTGAAGTGATACAGTTCGCAAATTAAGAACATATTAACACATATAATTTTTTAAAAAAATATCTGTTTATACCAGTGGCTGGCTAGATCTATGTTTGGAGTATCTGTCCATGTAATTCTTTCTAATTTTCTTATTTTCTTTACCTATTTTTTTAAAAAAAACCTTGTCTCACTTCACCTCAGGTAAAGGGGCGAAGTGATACAACATATGAAATGGCTGCTGTATCATGTTCTAACAGTGCTGGGGTGATCTGAAACACATAGCATGTTTTTAAAAAACTATTTATTCACAAAGAAATTAGAAAACATTTTTTGGAAATTGAAGGCAACCATAGTCAAGAGTCGCTGGCTTTGGAATACATGAAATAACTTCATGATGGTATACAATACTTGACTCCTTGATTTCTGGCCATACATAAGTGTCTCTATAGCAGCTATACTGTTTTAGAAAAGTTACTTCAATAACCCTGTTACTACCACTGCTGGTTTCTGACAAACCTGAGACTTGCGAACAATTTAACTTATCTATTTTTGTTATTTGGTCTTTTAGTTTTACAGGCAAAAAGTTTCCTACAGTGAGTGTCATGCAATCAACTTCTGTGGTTGGCTCAACTACTTCACAGTTCCTTTCTCACTTTCTTCTGGGGCAGCAATATAGTATTCCTCATCTTCGTCATTGCTGTCATGAGACGTCTCCATTTCTTCTTCTGATTCTGGTTCATCTTTTCTAACGTTCTTGACACTTCTTTCTGGTTCAATGTGGAGCTTTCTGTCCACCTGGTTCTTGGTCTCGGTTTTTCTTTCCCATATTGTAGCTCCTGAAGCAGACTTTTTACAGATTCATCCAGGATTTCTTCAATACCAACAGGATTAGCATCCACACTTTTTACAAGAAGTTCAGCTTTATTGAAATGTATGATATGTGTTAGTTGAGTAAAGTTTCCAGTATCTTAAAAAAAGCGCAACATAACCTGTCAAAGTAAACAATTCAACTGACCAGAAAAATTGCCAGGAAAAAGCAGTTGATGGTCACAGGCATTAGAACAGACCTAAATGCTCAGAGAAACGTCATTGTAGCCAACATTTACTTTGAGTTGCAATTACAGAGACATCTTATAGCAAATGTTGCATTTTGTCTCAATTCACCCCGTTGTATCACTTCACCCCACATTATGGTACCTTTGGCTCACGCAGTAGACATGAAAGAAACTTGTGAAACCACGGCTTTGCTGCTAGAGGCAATCAAATTTGAAGATCATGAATGGCAGCTTTGCTGTGATTTAAAAGTTGTTGCACTCCTTATAGGTTTACAGGCTGGATTCACGAAATACTGCTGCTTTTTGTGCCTTTGGGACAGCCATGACACCATGAACCCCTATACAGTCCAGGAATGGCCTAAGGAAGTCATAGGTTCCTGGAAACGTAAATGTGAACAATACCCAATTGGTTGAGCCTGATAAAATCAATTCTTCTTCTTCTTCTTCTTCTTCTTCTTCAGTAGCTCTACAGCCCTTGGTCAGCCTTGGCTTCTTCAACAATCTCCCTCCACACTTCTTGGTTATTTGCTGCTCTTTTCCACCCCCAGACTCCCATATTGCTGATATCCATTATTACCTCATCGATCCATCTTCTTCTAGGTCTCCCTTTTCGCCTAACTGAATGGATCATACATTTCATCATTTTCTTTGGAGTTCTATCCTCTGCCATTCTCTCCAAGTATCCTAGCCACCGTATTCGCTGTGATTTCACATATTTTACTATGTCCCTGCCTTGTATTAACTCTTGTAATTCGGCGTTGTAGCGTATTCTCCAGCCTTCTTCCTCCCTTATTGGCCCATAGATTTTGCATAGTATTTTCCGCTCAATGCTTCTTAGAGCATTTTTATCGTGTTCTGTCAATGTCCATACCTCTGAGCCGTATGTGATAACTGGGCGGACTAGGGAATTATATATTAGCAGTTTAGTTTTTCTTGTAACAAGGCTATTTTTGAAAAGCTGCATATTTGCAAAGTAAGCTCTGTTTCCTGCTTGTATTCTTTCCCTTATAGCCTTTCCAATACTGTTATCATTTGTTATTAGGGCTCCCAAGTAGTTAAAAGAGGGCACTCCATTGAAGCATTACCCATTGATGTTTAGGTTTTTAGGGGTTCTTCTGGCCTCAGATTGTGATATTACCATATATTTTGTTTTGTTTTCATTTACTATGACGCCATTTTTTAAGGCTTCTGTTTCCATTGCCCAGTATGTTTCTAGGAGTGTATTGGTATTTCTTCCTACTATAGCAATGTCATCAGCGTATGCACATATCTGGCTAGTTTTCATAAATATGGTGCCTCTTTTGTTGATTTGATTTACTGCACTATGCAGGGCTATGTTGAATAGGACAGTGGAGAGACTATCCCCTTGCTTCACACCTTTATTAAAGTCAAAGCTATCACTTGTTCTGCTAAGGACCTTAACTTTTGCTCTTGTCTCTGTCATTGTCATTCTGATTAGTCTTATTAATTTAGCACATATACCAACTTCTTTCAGTACTCTGTATAGTTCTTGCCGATTTATGCTGTCAAAGGCTTGTTTGAAATCGATGAATAAGAAATGCAGATCTATATCATATTCATAGAACTTTTCCATCATTTGCCTTATCACAAATATTTGATCAGTTGTTCCTCTGCCTGGTCGAAAACCACACTGATATTCCCCTAGTATGCCTTCTGCACACTTCTGTATCCTTTCGTTTAATATACTTGTGAAGATCTTATAAGCTGTACTTAGGAGTGTTACACCTCTATAGTTTTCACATGCTGTTCTGTCCCCTTTCTTATAATTGGGGACTATTATTCCAATTTTCCAATCATCTGGCATAGTTTCTGTTTCCCATATATCTGATATTAATGTGTGCAGTTCCTTTATTACAGCCTCACCACCAGTTTTTATTAATTCAGCAATTATGCTATCTTCCCCAGGGGCTCGGTTGTTTTTTGACTTCTGCACAGCCTGGGAGACCTCTTGTAGTGTTGGCTTTCTTGCCTCATTGGTTTCATTGTCTACTTCCAGCTCCACTCTTCCCTCCTGTGCAGCTGTCTCTTCATCTTCTAGGCTGGTGCTTAGTGTATCTTTGAAATACTCTGCCCATCTTCCCACTATCTGTTCTTCCTCCCTTATCATTTTCCCATCTTTACTGGAATAGGCCGTTGTTTTTGGTTGGAGTCTATTCTTCATTTTGCCTATGGCATGATAGAACTTTCTTATTTCACTCTGTTCCTTTAGTTCTTCAAGTTCTTGAAATTTCTTCTTATTCCACTCTCTTTTCTTTCTCTTGCACAGTCTGTTAGCTCTTCTACTTAATTCTCTATATTGTTCCACATTATTTCTGGTTTCTCTCTGTAGCACTTTGGTTCTAACCCTGTTCTTTTCCTCTATTGCTGACCTGCAATCTTTATCAAACCACTCCTGGGTTCTTCTGTTCATTATTTCCTCTGCAGCATCCTTAATGGGTTTTTCAAACCTGTTCCACCTTTCATCTACTCCTACTGTGGTCTCTTCATTGCTCAACTTTCTGCTTAGTGTTACTTGGTATTTTTTTACGTCATCAGGAATGTTCAGTTTGTCTGTATTCCATTTCATCATCTTTCCCATTCTGTTGCCCTTTGTTAGTGACAGTTCCTCTCTCAAGACTGATTTTATCAAAAAGTGGTCTGAATCACAGTTTGGTCCTCTGCAGCTCTGTACATCCGTAACTGACGTGGAGTGGCGTGCAATCACTAAAATATGGTCAATCTGATTGACTACTCCATTGGCTGCAGACTTCCAAGTACCCAGATGGATCCTTTTATGTGGAAAGCAGGTACTTTTAATAATCATATTATTCCTTGCTGCGAATTGGCATAGTAAGTCTCCATTCTCATTGTTTTCTTCATGTAGTGAATATTTTCCAGAAACTCCATACGGATGTTCATTCCTCCCTATTTTTGCATTAAAATCTCCTATTACTAGCATCAGGTCATATTTAGGTACTGCACAGCATACTTTTTCCAAGTCTTCGTAGAACTGTTCTTTAATTATATCCTCTTTTTCCTCTGTTGGTGCATGTGCATTAACTATTGATATATTCCTAAATTTACCTTTTAGTCTGAGCCTGCACATCCTTTCATTTATCAGTTCAAATTCTAGAAGGCTTTTGCTAACTTCCCTGGTTATTATAAACCCTGTTCCAAGTTGGCCTGTTCTTTCTTCTGGTCCACTATATACCAATGAGTAATCAGGTTTATCTATCTGCCCATTCCCCTGCCATCTTATTTCCTGTAGCCCTACAATATCATATTTGAATTTTAAAATTTAATTGGCTATTTCTTTCATTTTTCCAGGTTGAAGCATTGTCCTCACATTCCACGATGCTACAGTTTGATCCTTAATCCGTTTCCTTTGCCGGGGTCGTGATACATGCTTTCCATCCAGTTTCCGAGGCTTCTGTTGAATTTCCATAATATTCTTTTTTTAACAGTATGGGGTTATTAGCCCCATGTCCAACCCCCAACCTGGAGGACCAGGATTTGTGTGATGTTTACTCCTCTAGGGAAGCTGGCTTCACTACACCTCTAGAGCCCTCCCTGCCCTATGTTGTGGGACACACTTTGTCTAGCTCCTCTGTCGAGACCAGTCCGGCTTGGGAGACCCTGCCAGTAGCTATGCTACCGCCGGCATAGCTCTCGACTTCACCGTAGCACACAAACCCTCCCGCCCAGCACTGAAGGTGCCTACTATAAGGCAGTGTCCCCTGGGAGGGAATAAAATCATTTTGTCTCCCCTTTATACCAAATTGAGCCTTATCAATAACTTTGTCAAAGCTCTGAATAGAGAAGGTGAGGCCTTCAATACCTTAAAAGAAAAGTTTCCCAAAGTAAGTGAGGTAAAGCTGACAGAGGGTATATTTGTTTGACCACAAATAAGAAAATTTCTGAAAGATCCAAGCTTTGATAGCAAACTCACAGATATCCAATTAGGTGCTTGGTCTTCTTTAAAGCAATTTTGAAGGGCTTTTTGGGTAACGGAAAAGACAAAACTATGTTACCATTATGAAAGAACTGTTAGAAAATTATAAGAATGTTGCTTACAATTCACTTTTTACATTCTCACCTCGATTTCTTCCTGGAAAATTTGGGAGCCGTAAGCGATGAGCATGGAGAACACTTTCACCGAGACATTCTTACCATAGAATACCATCACCAAGGCCATTGGAGCCCTTTGATAATGGGTGACTACTGCTGAGGTCTTGTTAGGGAGAGTGACGAAACAACAAACAAAAGGAGAGCTCTGGCATCGAATTTTTCAAAAAACCGAAGACGATTAAAGGTGAAACTATGTGGTGAACTAATCTGGACCTTTTATTGGCATCATGCCCATATATACATACCAAATAGTGTTGATTTAAAGCGTTCTGAATGTTTATTTTTGTTTGACTTAATTGTGTCAATTTTTGCTATTACCATTTTTTATTCTGCTGTGTATCTAGGAAATGTGACAGCATAGAGAAAAACTGATTCTACCAGTGTATTCAGTACCCCAAAATTAGGTAAATCACCCATTTACAAACCAGATACAGATAAGCACACATTAGTATTTGTTTGTTCCTAGATCCCTTTAGACACATTAAAATTTACCAGTCTGTTCATATATTGCAATTGATGTATTTAATGTGCCTATCCCTTTATGGTCACATTCTATCTAAATACCAAGACCCTTATTGCTTCTTTATTTACAATGCGTTGACTGTTGACGATGGCAGGTTAATGTAGAATACTGCTTTGACTACTATGGAAATTTATTAATATTGTTTTCTCGGGGTTTGTAGTGAATTGATATATTGTTGACAATTTACTGAGCTGACTTATAAAAGAGCTAACTACATGTATGGTATCTGCATTTTGTACTTCTTTTGTTAATAATATTGTTTTATGTAAATCAGTATGGACATTCAAGTCACTGATATGGCTCAGGAGAAGAATACTTTCCATTAATGACCCTTGAGGTGCCCGAAAGCTGACTGACCACTCTTCTGAGAAATATCTTGCGATCTTTAAACAGTCACAAATTTTGTGACTCTACTTGTCTTGCCTTACACCTATTTTTTGTGTGTGACTGGTAAAAAAACAAATTAATCCATTAATCTACATACAGCATTGGGGAAACCGATCTTTTTATGGCTCTACCCATCCATTAATTAAAAAATTGTGTCACATAATATGGATAAGGAGAGAACCATTAGCGAATAGAGATCAGAATACAGTTTATTTCACTTCAAACATTTTACATATTATTGGTAGAAATATTTATATATAAGGCTAAGAGAAATGAGGTACATAAAACTTCATCATATTTACATCAGTGGAACATCATTACCTAGTATGTGAAAATTATATACGCAATAACCTTTTAAGCAATGATTTCTTACAACTTTGTCTGACAGTAATTAGTTAGAACTTTGAGTCACTTAAGTTCGATTCCTCATACTCTGTTATGGAGCAGCATGCTGTCCTCTTAAACCAATCTTCTAAAACAGTTTTAAATGTACTGTAGCTAAGACAATGGACAGCTTTTGAAAGTCTACTGAAAAATCTGGGGCCTAGATATTTGTGGCTATTGTGAACCTTAACTAGCTTACTGTGAGTGTATCAATTGATTGTCCAGTTCTTGTGTTGTGTTCGAGGCCAGACATCCTAAGGTTAAAATCATATAATTTATCTTTAACATTTAGAAGGCAAATTTACATATAGAGGCTAGGAATTACAATTACACTATGATCTTTGAAGTAATCTTTACAAGATTCTCTTGTGGTAAGTGCTGCTATACATCTGGCAGCCTTTTCTTGCCATCTGAATACAATGTTGAGTTGGGGCAGTTACCATGTAGAGAGCTCCTTTTGTAAGGCAAGAGTGGAAAAATGTGAAATGTCCATACACTAATAGGTTTATGCTTAATTATTCCTCAGTTTGAACAACAAATAAATCACTCAAGATAATTTCGACCACAGTTTTTCTATGTGACTCATCCAGCTGAGTTTCTGGTCTATATAGAAACCCAACAGGTTAATTATTTTGTAATCTTTATTGGAGACACTAAAACTGAAAACAATGACTTCTCTTTTATTATAATTTGTAAACACTTTGTCTCAAACCAATAATACAATTGTCCATTGCTCCTCCAGATCATCAACTTGCATAATTAGAGTTGTATCACCTATGTCTAATAAGAACTCAAATGATAAAAATGAGGGTGAATCATTCATACACACAATTAATAAGAAAGTACAGAGTACTGAGCCATGTGGGATTCCTTTTGTAGCAGATCAGCATTCTGATCTTTGAGTATAGTTAGTGACTGTTCACCCTTGCTTTGATGTGACTCAGTAACGTGAAGAGCATTCTCTCCAATTCTGTAGCATTGGCACTTTATGATTAGTGTATGCTGTGGGAGTCAGTATCAAACATTTTTCTCAAATTCAGAAGAGTTTCAGAGTTTATTTCTTTAAACTTAAAAGAAACCATGTTGTTAACAGCTAAGTATGGTATTCTCATTGAAATGCTGGTCCATCTGTCTGTACATATAATATTCTATTATCTTTGGTATTATTGGTGTGAGTGAGATGGCATGGCAGTTATTAGGGGATGCTTTATCACCTCTGGTGTGAGTAGGTATTAAAATAGTAGTTTTTGGCCATCTGGAGAGATCCCGTCATGAAATATTTGGTTGATGATTTGAGTTAGTGGCTGTAAAATTTCTTTCTTAATGTTTTTATTACATAGTTTGAGAACCCATAGAAGCTTTTGGTTTTTGAGTTGCTAAGTTTGACAACTGCTTCACATACTGTTCGGTAAGTTACACAAGACCAGCAGAAATTGTCAATAGCTTGCTGTCTAGAGCTGGGACCAAAGATTTGGCATTATTTACATCTTCAGCGAGATTTTTTATTTGTGCCAGGACTGGTAAATTGTGCATTTAGGTGCCTGGTTAGATTCAAATGTTGTGTTTAATTTCAGAACTTACTTTTGTTTTAATAACTTTCCATTCTACTTCACACTTTGAGTTGAGTACATAGTTGTCATTAAGTGTCCTTTGACTGTTCTCATTTCTAATCTATACATCCTTCTTGTTGCTGTGTAAGCTTCCTTCTCAGCTAGAGTCTGCTGCAATCTGTCGCAGTGTTCAGTCATTTCCTCACTAAGTTGGCTCAGCTGAGGCATGTTCCAGTCCCTCAGTTCTTCAGGTTTATTACACTGATTCTGTTTTGTGTGGTTTTTGTTATAGATGGGACATGTGACAAGATTTTCTACAAGTAATTTTAAAAATTTCTGTGTTGATTCGTTGGCAAACATAACATTATCGACTACTGTACCCCAGTTGATGAATCTAAGATGTTTTTTTAACTGATTCAATTCATGTTCATTGCTTGGTCTGATTTCCCTTCCAAGTAAGGTGAAGAACTGTCTGTTTTGTGGCTTAGAGGGGGCCTAAGCCATCGTCCAGCATGGTCAGAAATCGTGAGGTCTGTAGTATTAAATACAGTTTTACTTGGCTGAAAGTTGCAGATTATATTATCTAAGCTTTCATTGAGCCTGATGGGATTATCATACAGACAGTAGTAGTCTAGTGATCTTAACATATCTAATAGGTACATCATATTTTTAGTCTTATACCTAATGTCTATGTTAGTATTACTAAATATTATAACTCTGCCATTATTATGCACCAGGAAAGAATTACCCAAATAGGATGGATATCGATAGATGTGATTTGCATTTACAGAGAAGTAAATTATTACAATTTCAGGAAAACTGAATGAATTATTTGAGAGACAGAGCTTTACAAATTGAGGAAGTCAGAAATTCATTGGTTCACCTTTAGCCCTTCTGTAAGCAGTTATTTAGTTTGGCATTGATTGACAGAATTGTCTGTCCTCCTGAGGAATATTGTGGCAACTGGTGCATTAGACCACCGAAATCCTGAGCTGGATAGAAGGCCCTGTCCATAATGCTCGAAACATTCTATACTCGTAAGAGATCCAGCGTCCTTGCTGGCCAACGTATGGTTTGGAAGCATGAAGACCAGCAATAGAAACTCTCATTGTATGCATATAGGTGTTATCTCACCAGAATGTAAGTTCAGGATGGCTTGCACTGAAGGGCAACAAAATGGCGCATACAATATAGTTGATGTACTACTGTGCTTTAAGGATACCACAGACAGCAACCAAAGGGTGGCTGCTATGAAATGAAGTGGCACCCCAGCCTGTCATACCCACTTGTCAGGCCATATGGTGGACGACAGTCCAGTTGATATCCTACTGCTGTCCAGGTTATCTCCAGACATGTATTTGCTGCCCTTTGGGCATCAGTTCAAAGTATTACTCATCCCTGAAGACAATTCTACTCCATTCATTGCAATTCCTGGCTGAATGTACCTAACACTGATGCAAATGGGCTTGCTGATGTACAGAGGTCAATGGCATTTGGGGCAAGGGACACCATGACCTCAGCCCCTTTTCAGTGCGCTATCTATTAATAGTTGTTGTGGTCACTGAAACAGCAGTTGTATGTCAGATCAATGATAATGTTGCATCCAGTGCTCTGAGTGCCTCTAAGAATTGTTCTGTCTTCACTTTCTGTCATCTCCCTAGCTCGACCACTTCCTTATTGATACTATGTTTGACTATGGTTTACCCATTCCTGCTGAAACTGTTAAATAATCGCATTGCCACTATTCAAATGTTGAGCATTTCACCAATTACTCCCACCAATTTCTTTGAGCCCAGCAACATACCCACTCTGAAATGCTAACATCTGCATGTATTGTTTGTGCACCTGTCTGTGAGGCATAGTTACTGTCCACTTGATTACACAGTGTGAAATTCACGAAGACTTAATGCCCTGATACTGGCATGTCCTGTGTTTACTATACTTGCCAGCTGCAGGGTGAAACTATGCTGCAGCATCATATATTCATCCATCGGCTGCCAAAGTTTACAAATTTGTATTTTCCATCAATACCTGTATGAATTTCAATTTGTGACCAATTTACGTAGCTCCTTCCTGGTGTATCATTTTTTAAAATTTTTATAGTATTTTAAGAGAATTATAATCATTTTTTCAAGATTTTCTAGAAATAACTCCATGTTATTACTAGGAGAGTGTTATGTGATACAGCTATTAGTTCCTGACTTAGAATCAGCATTTTTGAAACTTCAAAAACTGCTTCTACACTTCATATTCTAAATTAGTGGTTTGTTTGATAAAGATTGAAACACCATCATACTTAAGATTTCCTCTACAATAACATGTGGCTAATTAGCACTGATAAGGTACGCTTAATCCATGTTCACTATGAATTAGCCAGTGTCCTTTTACTGAATAAACATCACAATTTAAATCTTGTAACCAGTACACCATTTCTGTAAGTTTATTTTTAAGTCATTTACATTAACAGGGATAAAAAATTAAGTTTTTGCCTTGATATTTGGTATTGCCAATTAGCACATATTGGGTTGATGAATAAATTCGAACATAGACTTTGGTTATCTCTAATGTATGCTCCTTCGCTATTTACAACAGTCTGCCAATGCTGTAGTAACTCTTTGATTCTGCGACTATAGAAATTATGTGATTTTTAGTTGAAGAACTCATCAAACCATTTTCATAGCATATTTTCATGCAGAAAGGATGTTTCCTGAAGTCTGTTCAACAGAGAGTGGAAAAGGTGAAAATCTGAGGTCGCAAGACCTGTGTGGTGTTTTTTGTCAGTCTAGCAGAATGCTGGCGGGCGTTACTGTGGAGCAGCATCACTTCACGTGGTCTTCCTTATCACTGTGCATGGATTGTGTCTGCAAGACATCTCAGCTGTTGGCAATAAATGTCAACAGTGATGGTTACACCTTGGCAAAGCAATTCCTAGAACATCACACCATCGCTGTCTTACCAGAGGCGTAACATTATCTTCTGTGGATGCACTTAGGTCTTTGTGCAGGGATTTGCTGTTTTGTTTGGGCTCAGTCATTCCTTTCTTTTCTTTATGTTAGCATAACAACAACATTTCTCATCACCAGTAATGATACAAGATAGGAATGGTTGGTGTTGTTCATGAGCCAACTGGTGACGAGCGAACTGAGATGCACATTTGACCACCCACTGATTTTTGTGATTTTGGCTTAGAGCATGCAGTACCCATACACTCGATTTTGAACCATCCCCATTCTTTGGAAATGTCTCAACATGGTGGAATCATAACAGTTCATCAAATTTTCCAGTTCTCAAGTACACTGATGTGGGTGACTGTAGATTGACATCTTTAAATGAACGTGGGGTGACACTAATGTCAAAACAATCGTCCTTAAAATGGGAAAAACATTTCCTTGCCATACTTTGTCCAATGGTACTATCCCCATACGCAGCACAAATGTTTCTGGCTGCCTCCACTCCTGTTATCCCTCTCTTTGAACTCAAAAAAGAAGAATATGTCAGAAATGTTCCCACATGGCATTCCATTTTCTAGTGTCCACAGCTCCACTCACTACCTCCAAATGAAAAAATGACAATATGTAAACTCAAATAGTAACAGTGAACTACAAATAAAAAATGGCAATCAATAAAAAAATCCATAGCATCTGGAATACCATCATAAGAAACGAAAATGTTACGAACTGAAGCAATGTCCTTATATATTCAAGATAGATGGCTATCCACACATTTTTGAACAGATGAGATTCTGACAGCTATACTGACTTTAGACAGAATTGTAATGACCTTTATTCATTTCACTGGACTGAGCTGCTAGAGAATATTAATTTCTTTGTTTATAATTCTTGTCATGTTCCATATAATTTTTCCTGTGTCATTGCTCACAGCTATAATTAAGACGCACGACTTACCATTGAACCTGGTCAACATTTTGATACTGAACATAAGGAGAGTAGTTCAAGATGTGTTCAGTGAACTCAAAAGCAAAACTTTATTATTCCAACTGACCAAGTATCTGAATTAGTTTTGGTCTGTCACAAATTAAGTAAGTGGTTCAAAGTTACATACTCAACTGCTCAGTAACGACATTGGGGTGAAGGTGTCTGATGATAGATATAAAGCTGAAGTATCAAATTTGGTCTTTCAAATTTTTTTCACTGTGGAACTTTGTAATACAGTTCTTCATTTGCTCCTTGCCTGAAAACCACAATGCCAGATAATACTGTAGTCATCACAGAATAGACACGCACCTACGTTGTCCTCTTGTGTCAAGAAATTGGGGATTGATAAGTACTGTTAATATTCTATACAGTTCATGCAAAAGAAGTTGCCCCCTTCTATCAACAGATCATTTCAGGTTACTGGAAAAACTAATGATGCTGTGTTAAGCAATTAGACAATTGCTAGCCACTAACAGTTTTAAGAAAAAGTTTATTGGAGGATGAAGATATTAACAGGCTCATATTGTCTGATGCAGAACTATGGAATTTATTTTTTGATCATCGATTATGACCTACTTGTAGAAAAAATCTCATCTACGGCAAACAACACAGATTCTGCATACAGAGATCCTTGAAACTCGATTTTGGTGTCCTCTTTTTTTTCCTTTCCTATGATAATATAGTATACACTATATTTTAAACCATATATATCCTGCAACTATAATATTTTAATTATGAGCATAGCAATCATAATAATAGTAATAATATTAAACAAAAATTATCTGTAATAGGACAAAAATAATTTAAAAAGTTAAACATACAAACTACATTCAGCATAAGCTGCAAGGTGAAATACATTAGCAGCCTGCTAAGATAGTACAAATACACTATCACAACACCATGTCTTTGATGAAACATACACTGCCTTCAAAGCAGATTCTCATAGTATAATATATGATAAAGAAGATAATGATTATCTTCAGAAGCTTATTACAACTCATATTTGAGATTTCTGAATGTGGAGAATTTTTTTTTAAAATAATGTTATTTCGAAAGACTTTAATATCAACTGCTCAAAGTGGCCTCCTTGCATTTTCCAAACATTTAGTAACTCACTGGATCATGCTCCTCTGCAATATTTCAGACATACTTTCATACACAGTTACATGAGCAGTTAGATGTTCCTTTACTAGATCTTGTACGTTCCTTGCCAATAGAATAAATCTGCACACCAGGACAAGTGCCTCTGGAGGAACAAATATAAAGGAATTAGGCAAATACAGAGGCTATGAAACTGGACTTATGTAACTAACCCATTTCCAGGAATCTCTCTACATATTCCTTCCAGAGTGCACAAGTGCACCATTATGTTGTAACTACAACCTCCTCAGAATGTAAAATGGAATATCTTCCAGCACCTCAGGCAAATTGTTTATGAGAAATGGGTGATGGTTCAAATGGCTCTGAGCACTATGTGACTTAACTTCTGAGGTCATCAGTCACCTAGAACTTAGAACTAATTAAACCTAACTAACCTAAGGACATCACACACATCCATGCCCAAGGCAGGATTCGAACCTACGACTGTAGCGGTCGCGCGGCTCCAGACTGTAGCACCTAGAACCGCACGAAATGGGTGATACAGTCAACTGATTTAGGAAGTGGGGACCTGAAATACGACTTCCTATACATTCAGACTAAAGCAAATCTGATATACATGATTTTAGGAGATTTGCAAGCTGCCTGCACACCAATAGTGACATTATGCATATTGAAGTTATCCTCATCCATTACTACTGCTTCATCAGACCATATTAAAACTTTTAAGAAGTTATCATCCGGTTAATATGATGGTTGAATCCATCCACAAACTGCATCTGTAGAAGGTAATCTTCTGGATGCAGGTGTTGAATTATCAAATAGTGATGCAGGTTGATCTCTTCACCATGCAACATGTCAATTACTATTCTTTGCAAGATATGCCACTGTGTTGTTACGTCATGTGTACTTAGCTGGGTCCTTCATATATATCTTCAAAAATGGCATCTTTTGTAACTGCACTATGGCTAGTCTATATGTGGCATCTGTTCAGTGACAGTCAACTAAAATAATTGGTCTCTCAAAGGTAAAACACCATATGACAAAATAAATTTTTGTGGGGATAACATTGACCAGGATACCTAATAGCATATTGACAAGCAGGAACTTTAGCCATATAATCTGATGCACCAAGGCCCAAAAGCTTATCGAAATATTTGGCATTTTTTTATGCCATAAATGGAATTGAAATGAGCATTTGGTGTCATTGGCCGGGTGGCCCCTTGTCGGGCAGGTCCGGCCGCCTTGGTGCAGGTCTTATTACATTTGACGCCACCACCTGCGTGCTGGATGGGGATGAAATGATGATGAAGACAACACAACACCCAGTCCCTGAGCAGGGGAAGATCTCTGACAGTCAGGTAAAGAACACGGGCCCGTAGGATGGCAATCCGTCACGCTGACCATTCAGCTATCGGGTCGGACGTTATGCTATATAACTCTCTATACTGTCATGCAATAAACACAAGGGCAAAGTACTGCATGTAGTACTTCCCATCTATGGAACAGAACATGTACACACTTCATTCATCAAAGGGGACCACTGCCCTTAAGAAACATCAACACTGTTACAGCTTGTTCTTGGTGACATACAGAGTTAGAAATATCAACATAGGTTATTATTATTTTTTTTTTTATGTAACTCATATCCTGACAATATCCACTATGTACAGAGTTTTCAAAACACTTTTGCATCAATGGTTCACAAAAGGAGTCACATAGCTATCTAGGTCATGATGTCAACAATTTTTTGGCTGTGTGTGTGTGAGTCACAACTTACAGAAAAATAGCTTTCTTTCTATATTGTCCAACCCTACTCCACCATTCACGAAAGGCTTAAGATTCCAATTACATTCTTTTCTTGACAGTAACAGGCAAAACAGGTCAAGATTTCCATCAATGTAACTAATAATAACAATGACTGGACATCCATACAAAAATGGTCTGCAATTATTAGACTGAATAGTTAAATGTATAATTAGTTGTTATTCAGTGCTGATGATTGTGATGATAAAAATAGTAAGAAAGTTTGGGATTTATCTGTGAAATGGCTTATTTACCCTATGGACAATGCGCTATCCTAATGAACATAATGTGTAGGAGACATGAAAGTGGCATGCATTATAGTTGTTACTGATCAATGGAAGAAGGGTTTGAATGAATTATGTGAACATATACACTTAGATAGTGTGGTTATGGGAGGAGAACAATAACATGGAAACACAAAAATACAAGACATTATGATACCTAATACAGTGTAGGAAATCTGCTTGTATTGAAGACAGCTTCTAATCATATCAAAATGGCTAAATACAGGTGGCCCTGCTTAGTTTTCAAGTGAAGCTTAAGTCATGTTGAGTGATTAGCTGAGAAAAGTATGTAGCCTATAAAAAATTTTTAGTGTGAGAGTGGAATGAATTGAATGGCAGCCCAATTTATAACATTTATTATATCACTGAAGTGGGTAATGGAATAAGAAGAATCATTCATAAATAAAACAATAAAAGTTTTCCTGTTTTATTTTAAACTTTAGATAATACTTGAGTGACTAGGTGCTATTTTATAGCATACATAATTGAGTGCAATGAATTAATAATTTCTTAAGTCTTAAATATATGTGCCATATTTCATACAATAGTTGTTTCATCATTACGGCATTGATTATTTAACAAATTACATATTTTGAGTGTTCATTGACATACACAGACAAACAGATTAAAATTTAAAAAATGTCTTACATATGCCAAGTGAAGAGCCAAATAATGTGACAAAGCAAAATATTTTTACTACATATTTGATGATCCAGTGGTAAAAACTGTTACTAATATGGTAAAGACATTAACGCATTTCAGTATAGAATTTTTCCAAAAATTAACACTTTTGTGGCTGGCCTATAAGGAACAAGCAGCTAAAACATTTAAAACCTTTCTGACAAATATCTTATCAAGCAAACTCATGTGAACACACATGATGAAATGTGGAGGCATATTGAACAATAAAATGTAAGCTTTCTACTGAATGATGAATAAAATTTTTTCATGAATTAGTAAACTACACAAAATCAAAGAAATATTACTGCTACACTCATTGTGATGCTGGCTTCACTCCAAGTGTGTGTTTTGGGTTTCTCTATACTCAAGAAACTGTATCTGTTATTAGACTGCACTCATGCTTCAGCTCCACACCTTATGCTGTGCCCTTTGTACAACACCCTCCAGTCACTGCATCAACCTGACACAGAGTGTCCATAGCAGTTCAGTACCATGTATAATCAAAAAGTAAAAGAGGGAGACAATTTGCTTCTGCCTTTAAAAAAACTCATCATTTCTTACAATAATTCTGTAATATTTGGTTGTGTTGGTAATTTGCTCACTTTGGTTATGGAGATATCTTCAGCTTCCATATAACTGCTGTAATTTCATTTTACCTAATGGTAGATGGTCTTGGGCAGAGATTAATTTATTAATTGTGACAGGAAATTGGTCTTATTTGCTTTTTAAATGCAGACATAATGATCTGTCTATGACAGATTATTGTACTATTAACCAGCATGCATTAACCAGTATCCAGTGCTTGTTGTTTACTACCCTGGAAAGGTGACCCACAAATCTGCAGTATTTTTGTTATTTTCATTGCAGTGAGTCAAATTTCTATTGAATTTGTTGTATTTTATGACAAGAAAAGAGCTACCAATGATTACTATGTGACATGTTTTTAAGTCCTGTACGACATCACAACTCTTTATCAAAATATTATATGGTTGTCATTGTGTGCTATAGAATAACAGGTCTTTCCATTTTCCGTTTTTACCTTAGTTGTTGAGCAGTTACAGAAGTTTATGGTAACAGAGGATTTTTCCCAACATTCTTTTGATTTTGTATTTGAAACTGACCTTATAAATTCCCCAGATGATTCTTTTTAAGAGTACCATATTGTAGTTGCATAAATTATGTTGTACAAATGCAGTGATAGGAATCATAGTAATAAATCAGCACAACAAACTATTTTTGTTATTTTAATAACACATCACCATCATCTCATTTTATGTACCGCATTCATGGATCCTATTAACCCACCAGTATCATACTTCATCAGCAGGTGTCAACATTCCCAGTATTTATATCTGCTGGTGAATCTCAACATTATTGTGTTGGATGTGGTTGATCCACACTTTAATCAGATCATCCAAAGGGCAATGAACTATCAGGAGGAATGATGGGTTCTGTATTACCAAGTGGCCATCTAGATTTTAGTTTTCAATTACTGCCCTTTATTAACTAAGACAAAGGCTGTCATGATTTATTTTCAAAGAACGCAAGTAATTTTCTTACTCATTTTTACCCTATTCAGGTTTTGCCCCATCTCTAATGACTTTACTGTAAATAGTCATTAAATCCTAATGTTCCTTCCTATTTCCCTAGGATCAATATACAACAGTTTAAGAATATCTTAATTCATGACCTCATATTACCATCAGCAGTTGCAAGAACTTCAGAGTGGTGTGTTATTCAGCCCAACACAATAATAGTAGTAAATTGCCTATTTTAAATGCATTTTAATCTGTTGCTTTCCAGATCAGAAAATATTTATATTAAATAACCTACCTCATCAATAGCTCAAAATCTTAAACATGGCTGTGAAACAGCAACTGTGTAATTCGGAACAGATCGAAAAATCAGCCAAAAGCAGCACCCTCTGTAGACCAGTTTTTCCTGCTCGCTTGAGCCTGTATATTTCTAGCAATTGAATTAGTCTCTGGCATAAAGTATATGTAATTTATGCATGTATTTTATTTTGAGACACCTATTCTGTTTATATGATAACAAGAGCCTCTACCTGTGGGCATTTGCTGAGTAGTCTTTCTCCAGTACGATACATGTAATCTCACATTATCTAAAGCCATGGCTTGTGGTAACTCTTGTTTCACCAATTTCATTTATGACAAGAGGAGCTCAGCTTCATCTAATCAATTGGTGCATCATGTGATGTAATAAATGAGTACATTTACTTCAGAAATGTTTTTCTATTAATATTTTTTTCTGTTAGTAAAAATCATTTTGTAACTGCTGTACACATTTTTAGTGCCAATGCTTCTGAAGAAGATATTTTTAAAAATATCGAAACCATGATCAAGGGATAATAAACCTTTATTTGCAATTGGTTGGCTGATTTTTCATATCAATATATACTGTTCTGGAGCCAAAGTACAATGTAGCACAATTTAAAATAAGAGAGTTGACTGTTGTATCTCTTCAAGGCTGTTAACACCGCATAATCTGCCCTATCACCCATAGCAAGTTTTGTCTGAAGCATTTTTGTCAATCACTAAAAATTCTCATGTTAATCTTGCTATCTGTTTTACATGCTTCACTCAATGTTTAAAAATCAGACAAAACAGTAAGAATAATGAAAATGACCAACTCAGTTAACAAATATACCCACTTAATGCCAAAAACTGGAAAATTACAGTTTGGCATACATTATTATAAGCAGCTTAGGTAATAACAATTGGAAGGCAGCACTTACGCAAACTGCATGAAGAAGAGAGCAAAATGCAAACGATGACATCTATTAAACTGAAATAAAAGTAGCAAGGAGAATCTTAAGAGACAGGCTATGTACACTAGGCGATCAAAAACTGATTCCGATAAGCAAACAACAAAGGCATGACCTTACTGAATCTTTTTGCGTACTGTAAATAAAGAGAGCCAAAAACCAAACAGGACTTACAGTAAGATCAGCGATACCACTTCAAATGCTTTTTTTTCCTCACTATTTATGGTCTGGAAAGAAACCACTGTGCAATGCACAAAATTAAATGTAAGCAAATGGGGCAAATGACTACTCAGCCAGAATACCAAAGTGTTAGTGAAAAATGTTTTCTCTAGAATTCAGAAATGTTACACAATTTCTTCACCAACTACAAAGGAGACCTACAGCATATTATTCCTACCTACTTATTGAGGTGCAGCAGCAGTATCACACAAAGAAACATTGATTACACAAGAAAGTGTTCAGAGAGGAGCAGCTGTAATAACAATTACAGGAGGTGAAACAACACAGCCAGAAATTGATAAAAAATGAAACAGTGAGAGTGACAGCATATTCAGCTAATGAAAGATCTACATCATCAGATGATCTACCCCCAAAGAGAATGCAAGTTGCTTTTAAAAAAAATCTGCTCATTGAGGAAAATGTATGTTTGAGAAAGATGGTATCAATAACTGTTGCTTAGAACCTTTGAAAAAGTCAGAAAAACAACCCGACTTTGAAATTTGTCCTATAGAACGAACCTCATTAAAAACATTCATTGTATGCCTCTTCAGTAGGCCAAATTCAAACATAAATATATTCATTACAATGAAATGAATACACCTATCTGTATACAGGCGTTGATATAAGTCAACAGGGACAGTTGAAAATGTGTGCCCTGACTGGGACTCAAACCCAGGATCTCCTGCTTACATGGCAGATGCCCTATCCACCTGAGCCACCAAGGACACAGAGGATAGTGTGACGGCAGGGACTTATCTCTGGTATGCCTCCTGTGAGACCCACATTCCCAACTTATTGTCCCACACTATTTTCATAGTGCCCCTGCCCACTATACTCATTACTCACAGTTTTTTGCTGATTCCTGTAAGAGT
This sequence comes from Schistocerca americana, assembly GCF_021461395.2. Lineage (NCBI taxonomy): Eukaryota > Metazoa > Arthropoda > Insecta > Orthoptera > Acrididae > Schistocerca > Schistocerca americana. Next base: position 339,355,624 of record NC_060130.1, read on the forward strand.
TCTGGCACTGTTTGTGCATCCCCACAAAAGGAGAAGATGGTCAAGTGGCCGGTGAGCTTTAACTACGTATATATATATGAAGATGGTATATGTTCTTTCGGACATGTCCAAAAGAACAGATACCATCTTTATATATATAAATATATTTGTTCACAAACTTAAAGGTAGTCTTAAAGATGTCTTGAAGAAAACAAGGGCTCCTACTGGTGGAAGCAAAGCTGTGAGGACAGGGCGTGAGTTGTGCTTGGGTAGCTCAGTTGGTAGAGCATTTGCCCGTGAAAAGCAAAGGTCCAAGTTCGACTCTTGGTTTGGCACACAATTTTAATCTGCCAGGAAGTTTCATATCAGTGCACATTCTACTGCAGAGTGAAAATCTCATTCAGTGTTACAATTGTTTCAACAACCACCAAACCAGGGCATTGTTACCTATCGCCAAACAGATGAACACACTAAATCACAGATCAAGTACTATGTTAGCACTGAAAATCGTGAGATGAAGCCTGCCACACCCTTAATTAACTGTGGTACATCAACAGGTGTGCACTGTGTACAATGGCTGCCTGCTGCCATCTCCACCTCCCACCTAGCCAGTGCTAGTAATATACCGATCAGTGGCACTGTTAATGAACTACAACCCATTCATTTTCATTCTAATGACTTAGCACATACAGACATTATGGACAGACATACTCCAGAGTACTGCAACTGTTGACCAACAATCGCCACCATGTATGACCACCTTCCACTGCAGAGAACTGATATTTGCAGGTTATTGCAGACAAATCCATCCTACAAGTGACCTACCTATGCCAGACCATGCTTTTCCATGGCCTACACCTGAAATTTACATTCTATGTTATACCATACATCACCCGGGTGACGTCACACTTGTTAACTTTGTACTGTGCCTGAGGTCACGTCATGACGACGATGTCACATTAACAACAGCCGTGTCATGCTCTGGGTCACACCTGCCACATGAAGCCACTGAAATAGCAGGCATACAGCGTCTACCTGCAACAGCACAGGGTTTTCACACCTCGTGAGAACAGCATATCAGTATGGCGAGCCTGACTGCAACTACGAATCACACTGTGTGAACACAAGGACTACATTCAACAGCTGCCGGGTTGGGTGATCTACACTGATGTGCCATCCGCCACCCTGTCCACCGCACTGTATTCCTTGCTTCCCCACTACTACACCATCCTTCATGACGCCAATGCACCAGCTGTGACACCTGTGCCACATTCTGTGATAACCGGTCATGACTCTCTCATTAGCAATACACCTACCACAACTACCGTGCCACAGCTCCAGCCGCCACCTTTATCAGCGCCACCAAAAGGTCTTCATGAATCTGCACCATTTACTTCACATGATTACAACCTCATACAGGTCCTGGTCACTCACCACTAGGCAGATTACCGCCAGCCACACACCGAGTTACATCTGCCACCCCTACAAGTTGATTCCCTGCAAGAATGGTTCACACTCTGCAAGTGTATGATGCAGTTGGCCAGGATCACAGATGACTGTGACAAGTTTTTGTTGCTATTGAACCACCTCCCTACCAACATCAATCTTACCAGTGATGATCTTACTGCTTGCACCAACCACTGGCAGATATGAGACAGCGAAGATGCTCATACTGCAATGCCTATCGCATTCACCTGAACAACAACTCCATCGCTGAGAATTAATACTACCCTAGGTCCCCTGGTCCAACACTAGCCCCACGAACTTGTCCCTCACAAACTAAAGGTGGCCGAGGCCATGATCAAGGAACTGTTACATGAGGGCACCATTAGGCCATAACACAGTGCGTGCGCCTCACTGACTACAATGACAATGGAAAAGATAAAATGTGGTGCATGTGCAGAGACTACAGACATTTGAACGTGCACACCATCATTGATAGTTAGCCCATGCCCAATATTGAGGGCTTCCTCCGGCAACTGGCTAGTGCAACCACACTTAGTTTGATCGACTCTAAAAGAGATAGTTGGCAGATCCCAATGGCCATGAAGGACGTCACAAAGACTGCAATAATTACTCCCTTTGGCCTATTTGTTCCTCTTTATGCACTTCAGACTAAAGAACGTAGCCCAGACTGGCCAGTGGTTCATTGACGGGTTGTTTTTTTACCATGCTCTTTTGCTATTGTTACTTGGCTGATGTACATATATTCTTAGAAACAACTCAAGGTCATGAGAAACACCTGCAAGTAGTATTCAACAAACTAGCAGAGCGGGCTGTTGTTGTCAATGAGGACAAATGCCAACTCTGGCAAAAATGTGTTACATTCATAGGCCAGCTCGTCAACACTTCGAGCATCCATCCCACCCCAGAAAACAGAGACGAAGTATGGACCTACCATCAAGAATGGACTATCAAAAGTTCCACCTTTTCTTAGGGGTAATTAATTTTTAATACAACACCTCCCCCATGCCGCAGAGACACTCGTCCTGCTCACAGAGTCACTCTGTGGCAAGAACACATCAGGCAAATAGAAGCTCACTTGTAATCCTGATTTGCAAGGAACTTTCGAGAACATCAAAACAGAGCTGGCTCAGATTACCGCCCTGGCACTTTCATCCACGGACACTCATATGGTTATGATATCCGACACCAATGACCGAGCGATTTGGGCAGTGCTACAACAGGAAGTCCCCAGTGCAACCCAACCCCTATGGCTTTTCTTGTGGAAACTTACTGAGTCCCAGAATATGTGGTAAACTTTTGACTGTGAGCTTTTGACGATATACAAAGTGATTCAATACTTCCCACATAACATTGAGGGCTGTCAGCTTACTATCTACACAGACGCTGTTAAATACCTGCCACCCAATACCTCCTCTTGACAATTCTGCCACCTGAACTTGATTTCAGAATATACCAATATACTACAGACTTACACTATGTATGAGGGAGCAGACAACATGCTGGCTGACTTCGTCTCATGACTCGCTGCCACATCGGCACACCATTACTTTGACCAACTATTGGAGGCACAAGCAACTGACACCAACTTTCAAAACCTGCTATCTGGACACACAACAGGCCTCCAGCTCAAGAAGTTTGCTGCAACGTATCCCATGGTAGACAATGACCTGTCATCCCACAGAACTTCAGGAAGACAGTTTTCGACCTCCTCTACAACTTGTCTCACCCCGGAGTATGCCCGACACTAAAACTGATAACAGATAGTTTCTTTTGGACTAACATTAACTGGGACAGCACTGCATGGACGAGAGCCTGCAACCAATGCCAATGGGCCAAGACAGAACGTCATGCATAGCCACCCTTCGGGAAATTCTCCAGCCTGAAGGGCTGTTTACAACATGTCCACATAGACCCGGTGAGGCCCCTCCCACATTCAGACAGATACAAGTACATGTTCCATAGACAGGACAACTTGATGGGTGGAGGCCACACTCTGACTGATAACTCAGTTGACACCGTCGCCCAAGCTTTCATCACATTATGGACTGCACACTTTGGCTGCCCAGAGTCCCTGACAACAGACCAATGCCAGCAGTTTTAGTTGACCCTGTTCTCTGAGCTCTGCCACCTCTGTGGGTGCCACCAGTTACACACAATGGCCTCCCATCCCCAATCCAACGAACTTGTGGAACAGTGACACTGCACTCGTACACCACAACCAAAAGTGGACAGAGGCTCTCCCCTGGGTGCTGCTGGGCGTACGAGCTGCCTACAAAGATGATCTGGGTGCCCCGCTTGCAGAGGTGCTCTATGGGGAACCGATCACCCTCCCAACAGAGTTTGTACCACAAATCACTGACCCTGTGTATGTCAACCAAGTAAAACATGTCAGGAACCACATCCACCACATCCACATTCCCTCGCCATCCCACCACAACAAACCAACCATCTTTGAGCACAAGGATCTCCAATCATGTACACATGTCATGCTCAGGTGCAAATTAAACAATAGACAGTCAGGCTATAGCATGGTCTTGAGGTCATTAGAGCACTGCATGCCCCTTCCACCTACGACTGACTCAGCAGGTCTGAAATCTACTCTTTCTTTGGACGGCTACCTGCTCTTGTCGGCCCCAGAGAATTTTATAATACTGGATGGCGCACTAACAGCCACCAACACCTCAATGGACATCGCCACTGTGCCAATGGCACCACTGCTTGACATCACAGGCCAGCCACACTTTACAGGCACCCAGATACCTGGCAGACTACAATATGTTGGCATTACCCATCGCCAGCAGGACAATACATAATGATGTACACTAGTCACCATGCAGCACTCTAGTGATTTGAGGGGGGCGGGGGGGGGGGGGGGTCCTCTGGGGGGATTTAGAAGCACTCTATCCCCCAATAACATCGCTGCCCTACCACAGCAAAAACAACTGTATCTTTGCCAGATGAGTTTTCTGTAGTACATGCTCTATGCTAAACGCATTGTGTATATGTTGCAAGAATAAAAGTACTCATATTAAGTGCTAAGAGTGTGAGTGATCACATCATTGTAATTACAATGACTGCTCCCCATTACATACACAGTTATTAAAAAACCAGTTTTCAATGACAGTATGAAACTTACAAATAGCCTTAGGAGATAGAAATTGTTTTTAATGACAAGGTTGGAACAAAATCAGAGGCAAGACAAAGGAGCAGTAGGCAGGAATGTTAGTAGTGCTTGCTGTCCATTCAGAAGTTTCAGTCACAGAGGATTATCAGGGGGAACTATTAGTATAGTTTGTTTTGACAACTAACCAAGCTTTTTGAAGAAAAACTAGAAAAATGCAACAGGGAACTGAATAACAATTTGGGAGGGGGGGGGGGGGGGGGTAGAACTGATGCATTAAAAAGCAAACTAAATGAAGATTTGATTGTTAGGATTAAAACAATAAATGTGATAGGGGTGGTAAAATCACTGCTAAAAATGACAAGTTAAAGGAGTTGAGGAATGAAATTTGGAGACTGGCATTCAAGTGCCTGAAACAATAGGGAATCTTAATAAATATAAATTAGTTGCACACTCAGGGGACAAATGAATCAATGTACAGATTGATTCTGTTATACGTGAAGTGACTGAATTTAAAACAAAATTGTCCTGATAAAGTTGAGAAATTTGGAAAACTTTTGAAATAATGTACAATGTGATGAAACAAGAAGGCCAGGTATTAAGATCAGAAATGGATCAAAATGACAATAATCTTGAATGTAAAATTAATAGCTTGAAAAGTAGGTAGTTAATGATAAAGTTGTTGCACTAGAGAAAGTTGTAATGTAATTCCATGTAATTGTAAAGTAGTTAATATTCTTAGAAAACTGTCTGAATTGGAGGAAAATTATGTAACTAGAAGTTTCAGTAGTAACAGTAGTGGGATGAGCACCAATGTGCCACTTAAAAGTTATAGAGGAAATAATAACCTTAACATAGTTGACTTTTATCAACATTTTTGTCATAATTTTGATAGTTGTTTGACTGATTTGCTTAAGATAGAGTTTGTAAAAGAGTCTTTGGATGAGGAAGCACTCTCTTGGACTAACCAATATATTCATGCAGAAATGACATATTGTGCTTTTGAAAACAGCTTTCTGAATAAATTTTCAGAAACTGAACAAGCTTGTATCAGAAGTTAATTCATAAATGGACCAATTAGTTAGAAGTGAATGGCAACATGAAAGATTTTTGAGAGAAGCACCTGAGAAAATTAATAATCCTAGATCAATCATTTGATGAGCTTACACAAAAAGGTGTATGAAAGAGCAGATTACCAAGGAAAGTGCAACAGGGTTTAGTTTATGGGGCAGACGATTCTATTTTGATTTCTGAAATATGTAGATAAACTGGATAGGGGATTAGAGAGAAATTATGTAAATAGTTTTTAATCAGAATTTCCATAGTGTGACTCAGCGCAAGAGTGGGGAATTACAGAAGGATACGGGGAAGAAATTATCTGTATACTTATGAGGGAAGACGTCAGAAAAGTGATCCACAGTCGAATGACAGATATATTAATGAGAAAGAATACAAGAAAATTTAAACAGATCATTGGAAGGAAATGCCAAACCATTTAACTACAGTAGATATGAAAATAGGGGTAATGATGAGGTACATTAGGGATCCTCCAACTGAGATCTAGTCACTTTGGTGTGGGGAAAAATAGAAGAAATCAGGCTAATTATCACAAAAGAATTATGAGAGAAGGATAAACTTTGAACCATACAAGCAACAAGATAAAGACAGGAATAGATATCACATGAATAGATTAAATTTTGATAGGAAATTTTGGGAAACAATGGGCATTGGTATATGTGGGGAAAATCAGGACTAGGTTACACGGAAGAGTGCAGTGGTATCCCATTACAAACTGACTTCAGAGTCATACAGAGCAACAGAAATTGGAGATGTCACCAGCACAAGTCACTGGGTCATAAACCTTCGATGGAGCAATATGGAGGAGGAGATGAGGCAGGAGATGCTGTATGCACGTCCACACCTGAGTGCAGACCATGAACAAGCTCCTAAGCAGTCAGTTCATCAGTGCATCTGATGATCGCAATGTGGTTGCTCACTGAAATACTTTGCTCACTGGACACTGATGTCTGGCCATTCACCTGTAAACTGCATAAGATAAAGTTGAAGATCCACAAGTAATGGACTATCTGCAACATTCTATGCCATCCTATACCACTGGTCATAGGAAAGCAGCATCTTGAGTTGGGATTTGCTGTCCTTTGTGTGGACTGCTAAAACACCTCAACACAAACAGTTGTGTCTGGAGTGGTGCTGTACCAGGTAGCTTTGACTGCTGATGAAGGCTGTCACATTCTGTTCAGTGATGAATCGTGGTTCTGCACTACCCTAGATGACCATTGTCAGCAAGTATGGTGGCTACCTGAGGAATAAGCCAATTCTTCCCATTTCTTAGAGAGGCACAGTGGTGTTCCTCCTGGTGTGTGACATGTGTGGGACATATGCAGTTGGAGTGATATAGCACCCCTAATATGTCTAGATATCACTCTGACAGGTGACATGTACATAAGCATCCTGTCTGACCACCTGCATCCATTCATGACCATTGTGCATTCTTACAGACTTTGTCAATTCCAGCAGAACAATGAAGCACACCACATAAAAAGAATTGCTACAGAGTGTCTCCAGGAACATTCTTCTGATTTCAAACACTTGCGCTGACCACTAAACTCCCCAGACATGAACAGTCTTGAGTGTATCGGGGATGCCTCGCAATGTGCTGTCCAGAGGAGATCTCCACCCCTTAGTCCCCTTAGAGATTTATGGGCAGCCCAACAGGATTCATGGTGTCAGTTCCTTCCATCACTACTTCAGACATTGGTCAAGTCCAGGCCACATTGCGTTGTGGCACTTGTGCATTCTCGCTGGTGCCCTACATGATATTAGGCAGGTGTACCAGTTTCTTTGACTCTGCAGTGTTTAATCAGTGTGTGTGTGTTACTACTTTTCTATATATTACTGAGCAAGGTGGCGCACTACATAGCACACTGGACTCCCATTCAGGAGGATGATGGTTAAAACCAATGTCCGACCATCCAGATTTAGATTTTCCATTATTTCCATAAATTACTCCAGACAAATGCTGGGATGATTCCTTTGAAATGGCACAGCCGATTTCCTTCCCATCCTGAATGCAAGCCAAGCTTGTGCTCTGTCTGTAGAAAAGGAGAGAGATTGGGTTTAAGCTAGTCTACAGATTAACTTGAAAGTAAGATATCTGCATAAGTTTGTAGGTCTCAAATAGGTCCCTTAAAATTCTGTTCCATGGCAAATCAGTCATGACATTAGTACAGAAATTAACAAATAAAATTATTTTTATATCTTCCTTATGGAATGAGCTTTGCACAGCGTCAATTGATGAGTAATAAAGGTATTTTTTTCTTCTAGTATAACAGCTATGAACATCGTACTCACCTCAAATCCTGATTGAATTTTTATGATGAAGTTCATGGGCTAATAGACATATTGTGAAACAGTTAATATGAAAAATTCCTTGAAAAGGTATTTACGAGGTGTTCTTGGTAAACATGGCATATCATAGAGTAGGATATTGATAACTTGTTGTGAATCAACTGAAACAGTGATTATATGAAAGGGTTTCAGTCAATAAATTTAAATTTGTACATCATACTTTGCTGCTAGTGACCACTAGTTCTTGCCTGAACTCAATCCTCTAGTCATCATCCATGAGTGGCATTTTAGCCTTCACTTGAAATATGCTGTAGTTATACTGTTCACAACAGTTAATAAATGTAAATGAGTTGTTCTCAATATTTCCAATAAACTTAAAATATTTGGCCAACTGAGGAATGGTGCTAGTGGATCAAGCTTAGCTAGGGTATATGGCATGCCACAAGAATGGATATTAAAAAGAATGTAACACTATTACAAAACTTGCCAAGTGACTTGGCAGTGAAGATGGAATCTTACACAGAAAAATGATGAAAATGGCAGAAAATCAGAATTTAGACACTGCAGTGTACACTTGGTTCCCGCAGGTACAGTCCATAAGTGGCCGTTTGAGTTATGAAAAAGTGCTTCACTGAATAAGAAACTTGGGGATAATACTGACTTTAAAGTGACTACTGGCTGGCTTGTTGCTTGTTGCTGTGGTCTTCAGTCCAAAGACTGGCTGGATGCAGCTCTCCATGCTACTCTATCCTGTTCTTCCCTCTTCATCTCTGAGTAAATACTGAATTTGCTTAGTGTATTCGTCTCTCATTCTCCCTCTATGATTTACTTCCCTTCAATACTAAATTGGTGATCCCTTGATGCCTCAGAATGTGCCCTACCAACTGACAACTGATCCATTCTTCTAGTCACATTGTACCACAAATTGCTCTTCACCCCACTTCTATTCAGTACATCCTCATTAGTTACATGATCTACCTATCTAAACTTAAGCATTTTTCTGTAGCACCACATTTCAAAAGCTGCTATTTCCTTTGTGCCCATGTTTCACTTCCATACATGGCTACACTCTGTACAAATACTTTCAGAAAAGAATTCCTGAAACTTAAATCTATACTTGATGTTAACAAATATCTCTTCTTCAGAAATGCTTTCCTTGCCATCGCCAGCCGACATTTTATATCCTCTCTATTTCAAACATCATCAGTTATTTTGTTGCCCAAATAGCAAAACTCATCTATTTCTTTAAGTGTCTCACTTCCCAGTCTAATTACCTCAGCATCACCTGATTTAATTCTACTACATTCTATTATCCTCATTTTGTTTTTGTTGGTGTTCATCTTATATCCTCCTTTCAAGACACTATCCATTCTGTTCAACATCCCTACCAACTCCTTTTCTGTCTCTGATAGAATTATAATGTCTTCATCAAACCTCAAGGGTTTTATTTCTGCTTCCTGGATTTTAATTCCTATTCCAAATTTTTCTTTTGTTTCCTTCACTACTTGCTCAGTACACAGATTGAATGACATCAGGGATATTGTACAACACTGTCTCCCCTGCTTCTCAACCACTGCTTCACATTTGTGCCGCTCAAATCTTGTACTGGTTTTTTCTTCCTGTATTTTATCCCTGTCACCTTCAGAATTTGAAAGAGAGTATTCGAATCAACATTGTCAAAAGCTTCCTCTAAGTCTACAAATGATATAAATAAGATAGGACGTAGAGTCACTATTGCCTCAAGTGTTCCTACATTTCTTTGGAATCCAAACTGATCTTCCCTTAGGTGAGCTTATACTAGTTTTTGCATTTGCTTATAAAGAAATCGAGTTATTATTTTGAAACTGTGCCTCATTAAACTGATAGTTCATGTTATAACTTCAAGTTGAACAAATATATTTCAAGGACAATGCAATACATGAAAGTCACAGATCAAGTAAACAGAGTATGTTTGTGTGTCACTTTAACAGTCAAATCATAACTGAGTCCAAGTCTCACGGCTGCTGGCTGGCTGGCCGCTTAGGTGGCGCTGCTGCTGCATGGTTGGCAGACAGCGCCACATGAAGAGGACGCACGTAACTGCACAACGGCACTTTCAAACATTGGCGAGTCACAACAGTTCACAAATTTTCACACCGGTCAGCACCTTCTTTCTTAGGAATTGGAGTTATTACATTCTTCTAGAAGTCTGAGGGTATTTTTCCTGTCTCATACATCTTGCTCACCAGATGGAAGAGTTTCGTGCATGGCTGGCTCTCCCAAAGTTATCTGTAGTTCTAATGGAATGTTGTCTACTCCCAGGAACTTGTTTCAACTTAGAACTTTCAGTGCTCTGTCAGATTTTTTATGCAGTAACATACTGCCCATCTCATCTTCGTCTACATCCTCTTCCATTGACATAATATTGCCCTTAAGTGCATGGCACTTGTATAGACTCTCTATATAAACCTTCAAACTTCCTGCTTTCCCTTCTTTGCATAGAACTGGTTTTCCATCTGAGCGCTTGATATTCATACAGGTGGTTCTCTTTTCTCCAAAGGTCTCTTTAATTTTCCTATAGGCAGCATCTATATTACTCCCAGTGATATATGCCTCTACATCCTCACATTTGTCCTCCAGCCATTCCTGTTAGCCATTTTGCACTCCCTGTTGATCTCATTTTTGAGACGTTTCTGTTCCTTTTCACCTCCTTCATTCACAGCATCTTAATATTTTCTCCTGTCATCAGTTAAATTCAATATCTCTTGTGTTACCCAAGGATTTCTACTAGTCATCATCTTTTTACCTAATTCATCCTCTGCTGCCTTCACTATTTCAATTCTCAAAGCTACCCATTATTCTTCTGGCTGGATTATGCACTTTATATCTAGGCATTGAATTGGGGAATTGGACACTCAAGGTGAGGAACTGTTTGCTCACACTGAAGTGGCTAGATTGCTCTCAGTTGCTATAATCCAACTTTTCCTAAGCAAGTGAACTATGACCACCACTGATGTTTATGTGGACAAATTTACAACTGTGTTGTATAGTGTTTTGACAGCTGAGCCATTGGTTTCCAGCCCCTCTAGTCACAGGTGGAACTTTGCTTCATGTTATAATTTCAATACACATGCATTATAAAGAAGTTGTGCTTGGATTTATATCATATTCAAACAGAAACTATTGCACTTGCTTCATGTTATAATTTCAATACACATGTATCATAAAGCAGTAGTGCTTGGATTTATATCATATTCAAACAGAAACTACTGCACTTTCATTTCTATCAGGAACTAAGGCTTATATTAATTATCACCAAGTATTATTGTTTGATTTCATGGACTAATAGACAATTGAAACCTATTGTTACAGAAAGTTTATTTGTGTTTAACAAACTGTGATGACGCTATATTTGAGCTTACAGTATGTGACCCACGAGAATTTCATAGTTCAGTTAAATTTCTGTGACTGCCTTTCTTCATAACCAGGATAAATAAGTAACAATATGCAGCCAGTATTTCAGCAATATGCCTTGGGTGAGGTGGTATTTTCATTCAATTTTTGTTTTGTAATCTTGCTTATTTCTTGAAATTTAATTTTTGAGCCTTACATATATTATCTGTGCTAATAAAATAACTGCAAGTATCATTATAACCTTCTTCATCTCTTTCACAGTCTAACTCTGAATCACAGTGATATTATTCTCCACTGTCTAGTGCTTCTTCCTCACTGGGTAATTAATGTAATATACAAGGTGTTTCTCATCACCATTTAAAAATTTCCGAAGTGATGTAAACGATGCTGAGTGAATTAATTTAAGACACATGGGATTGCAGATGTCACAAAATATCCCAAAAGTGGGTGAGAAATGTTCAACAGATGATGTCACCACCTGGAGTACTTCATTGTAGATGCACCAGTTGAGCCTATCAGTTTGTTGCACCTGCTCATCTCAACCCTACTCAAGTATTCCCATCAGTGTGGTTCTGGGCTCCCATGCATGACTTCAGTGCACGGGGCTCAGAGTTTGAGTCTTGTGTCTGGCGAGCAGTATTTTTTCATTCCACTAAACAATTATGTGTTTACATTGAAGTGAGGTTTATTATTTAATTTACTGGTCTTGCAGTCACCACTCATTAATACAAAGTACAATACAACAAAAACATACAATATTCCATCACAAGTAAATGGGTATAAGCTTCCATACTGCATTGCTACCAGTAAATGATTTATGTTTTCTTTACTACATAATTTCTGTAAACAGAAAAAAGGAGGAAAAAGGAAAGAAGCACAAATTAAAAACAGCTTTTACTTGGTTACAGAAAGGACCATAAATTTGCAATTTCAACATTTACAACAGACCACACTCACAAAAGATGTCTGAAATTTGCACTGTTTGCTTTAGTGCAAGTACTACATCACTCAATAATCTCTTCATGCCCTAAGCCAACTGCTGCATGTGCAATGAGGTATGCCATCTGGTGATGTCAGATGTTCAGTATTTCTCATTCCTTTTTGGGGTATTTCCTGACTTTTGTAACTCCATGTGCCTTATATTAAATTACTTGTCTCATCATCATCTATGGCACTTATGGGGCTTTTAAATGCTGATAAGACTCACCCTATATTCAGTGTAGTTTTCAGATATTCTTCTTATAAACATATAAAAACATGCTGATCATAACACTTTGATCATAACCAACAAAAGGAATCACAATTTGAACTGAGTAGCACTTCTGGTAAAATAATAATAACTTGAAATTAAATTATTTATGTGATCAATCTCATGGGATTGATCACATCAGAGTATTGTAGTATACCATGTAATAGAATGGATGAAAGAGAATATGACTTACTCTGTTCAGTGTTTAGGGCAATATTGAGTACATCAAAGGTGCAAATGTCAAATACTGTTGGATGGCAAAAAGTGGAATACTTCAAACTCCCTGATTCAAAATTTAATTACCACGGGTTCAGAATTAAAGAACCTTAAGAAATGTTGTTATAAAGCACATCTAGGATGCGATGCAAGGCATACTGCCAACCATCAGCAAACATCTCTCTTCCAGATCCACAGTATGATTGGTAGCTGGGAGAAACTATTTTGTCCGCTGAACTTTTGTTGTTGTTTAAGATAGTTTCCAGGTTTTTACTTCTTTTTAAATGGGTAGTTTCTCAAAATACATGGAGTCGGCTCTGTTTAGTGTCTGGAGTCGACTCGGTTCAGTTTCATACATTTTGTGATTAATGGTTCATCTTGTTCTGTGAACCTTCAAATACTCTTTTCAAGTTATGCACATTAATTTTTTGAGGTTTTTTTATACACTGGTATAGTAATAGCATGTCAGATGACTAATGTTTTTGTCTACTGTGGAACTGATTTTAGAAACTCACAGTAACAACTTACGTCTTCCAGTTGGGGATTCCTCTGATGTATCTGCATCTGTATGTATTGCAGTAGCAACTCCCAGTGAGCTACTACTACTAGCATATAATGGAAGACCAATGTAGTGCTCAACATCCTGTGGTGTTGGGAGAGGCCATTGTAGCAACTCTTCCTCAGATCTCCGCAGGATGCTAAGAGGTGGCAGTGGTGAAGGCTGTTGGGCACTGCTTACTTCTGCCTACTTGTCTCTGTAACATACAAAGCAGATCAAGTTCAGAGGACTGCAGATTTGTTTGAAAGGAAGAAAGGAATGAAATAGAGGTTAGTGTCTAATGTTTAGTTGAAGGTGAAATCACTAGGTACAGGACTCTAGCTTATGGTGGATGAATGACAAGGATGGAGAGGCTGGATGTGGTCTCATTAAAAGACTCAACCAAATATTTTTGTTGCATGATCAATAGAAATTATGGAAAACCTACATTGTGATGGAGAGGCAAAAATTGAAACCACTTGTTCCATGTGTGAATCTAATGCCCCATGTGCATGCTCTCCTTTAGTCCTGTATGAAATTTGACAGACTGCCCAAGGATCTCTGAGTATTTACAAACATGCTGGCCCTTATCAATCATGGGCCAGAGAACCAAGAACCACAGATATGTTGGAGAGAGGACACAGCTATTGCCACAGCAAATGGAACAGTTGGTATGCCATGCAATCAGAAAGTCATCCGGCCATTGCCATGAAAGATAAGCACAACATGGGAAAGATGCAGTATAACAACAAACCCCATCAAAGCCAAACTGTGTGACACAATGGCATAGTACGCACCATCATGGAGGTTGTGCAGACAGCAGGTGAATAACAAACTAGGATTACCTCAATTCAGGAAAATTTGCTACCCACAGAATGAGCTACCATTGGTAACACTGTGTTGATAATAATGGTTACAACTAAAAATAGTGAGCAAATTTAAAGGAGAGGAAGAGTGGGCCAGTGTATGATTAAGTGAGACAATATGGAGGTAGCACATGTTAATTCTTTCACAAGATGAAATGGTTAGTCGTAAGGAATAAAATGATTTTGTCAACATTTTATAAAATTTTAATCTATAAGACAGGCACAGAGTCTAAATATTTTAACATTCTCAAAAGAGACAATGACAGAAAAAAAAACCATGGTAAGGCTCTACACATCAAGTGGCACAGTTGGTCTAACAAATGTGCCTGGGTGAATAGCTGAGCATTTGGTGAATGGCTGTCTAGCAATAGTGAAAGTGCAATGAAGCAGTCTGGTAGTGGCAGGGGCTCACAGTGGCACTGGCATAGATGTAAAGTATGGTGCAGTAAGGTATTGAGGGGTTAATGCAAGCAAACACACTTCACCTACAATAATTACTGTTCTGCTAGAAGCCTTAACAGCAGCATTATTTGTGAATTTCCTGTTGCATACATTTCAGGAGAAACACTGCTTTGACCTTTGTTCTGTTGTATTATACTGCATTTATTGTATTGTATAACATCTGACTTTGCCATGGACAGTTGCAGAATACAGACATGAAGATAAGTATAGTCATATACACTGTGCTTATAATTAAACTTTCCCTAGTTGAGAGATCCCCCACGAAAACCTAGTGAGCATACAACAATGAAACTTAGTGGAAACATTTGTAAGGATTTGTGGAAGATGAATAATTTGTAAATCATTTAAAGAATGACATTTAATTTCCACATTAGAGAGTAACATCTGTTAATTACACACCATTTTTATGTTCCAGGTTACAAATGTTTCTCAATACTATGACTATTTGCTACCAATACAGCCTGGAACTGTATTAGGGATACCAATTCATAATTGTTCGTATAACTTTTCAAACGGTGGACCATGAAATGTTCAGCTGTTGTGACACAGCCTGTGAACTGATTGAAGATTGCACATTGCATCCACAATTCTCAGCCATATAACAGTAACTTCTTCAACAATATGGACCACAATTGTCCATCAGCCTCTCCCAGGAGCAATTTCCAAACCACCAGTTAATACAAACTTCCTAATAACATTCTTCAAGAAAGAGGTCCTGACCATATTCCTTTAATGTGTCAATATTCATGAAGAATATGCTGCTTATTTTGATAAAACAGCTTTATGAGTGAAGCCTTGCTCACCTAGTCCAAGCTCATGTTGACTGACTGCTACTGTAGTGCAAACTGATGCTTGTGTTTCAATCCTGCTTCACCATATCAGTACCAACACCTAACAACAAGTCATTACACTAGCACTACTAACAATGCAAATCCTGCAGCACAGAGCCTGAACATCATACTTATAAAGCTGGATACCTCTACACTAAATAGTTTTCCTTCTACACTGGCTTGTCATCCTCAGCCCACAGGCATCACTGAATGCAGATATGAAAGAGCATGTGGTCAGCACCATGCTCTCCTGGCCACTGTCAGTTTTCATGACCAAAAAAGCTGCTTCTCAACAAAGTATCTCCTCAATTGACCTCAAAAGGGCTGAGTGCACCCCACTTGCCAACAGGTGGTCACTAGTTCAAGTGTTAACCAATGCTAACAGCATTTCACTTCAGTGATCTTAGTGGAACTGATGTTACCACTGCAGCACGGCCACTGATAGATAATTATACACAAAAATAATTAATTAAATGATTAATAATTTCTTGTAATTTATCCTAAATTTTAATATGGCATCAGGCATAGATAAAAGGGGATTCACATTGCATAAGGAGAATAGTGTACATATAATTTTCTACATTTGTATCAAGCAATATTTTCTATCAGGCAAAATCTCATTCTTTTAATTGATTCATCTGTGCTTTCTTGGTAAGTACTGTATATCATATTAACTAAATG
The DNA here is from genome assembly GCF_021461395.2 of Schistocerca americana. Classification (NCBI taxonomy): domain Eukaryota; kingdom Metazoa; phylum Arthropoda; class Insecta; order Orthoptera; family Acrididae; genus Schistocerca; species Schistocerca americana. Next base: position 339,371,795 of record NC_060130.1, read on the forward strand.
AAAGACTCTTTTAGTCTTGCTTCAAAAACTTCATTCTTACTGTATGACATAGGTTTCAGGAAAATAGGTTTATAACCTGAAACCTAGGTCATACAGTAATACTGAAGTTTGTGAAACAAGGTTAAAAAAGTGTTTCGCTTAGTTAATGCAAAATAACATTAGTTCTTGATGTATTCAAAAACAGTGAAAGTATTCCTAGCTAAACTGTAAAACATTGTATGGTTTTCAGAGTAACAGTTTGTTGTTATGCCTATCTATAAGTAGTCAAACTTCACTCAAAATTGCCAGTTTGCAGTTAGATTGCTCACAAGTAAGAACTCAAGAACTTTAACAATTAATAGCTTTTGGATGATTTCTGGAACCTAAAGTAATTAACATTTCACTCAACCTGTACTGTGATAAGCAAGAGTGAAGAATGTTATTTACATCAAAACTAGTCAAAGTTGCACATGGTGCTTCCCATTATAGACTTGCTAAAAAGAACCATCAAAGCGTAATCTTTTGCTAGTGAATTACTACAGAAGAATGCTAAGTGCATGTTTTGGCGTGTGTAAATGTGAAATGTTCTTTGTGCTGCAATATAACTTCACTAACATAATTGTAGAGCAGATGTGGTTCAATAAGCTAGCAAATTTCTGTAATTGACAGATTGGTCACTGTTTCTAATACCAAACTTAGTGAAGAGCAAGTGAGTGTGTTAGTTCAATGTAAGCAAGGGTGTTGTGTACATCTTTGAGTAAGAACCCTCTTGCACTCATTTATACTTTTCAGCTTTGTGCCGATCAAAAGGGGTGCTACTGAGGAGAGACTATGAGAACCAGGTTAATACTGGTACAGCTACAGTAGATGGTACACCTTCCATACGAGTTCCTTAAAGAATCATGTACTGAAGTTCATAAACATCTTAACTACTTGTATTAGCTCAGATAACTATTTACATAACTAAAATTAGGAAAGTGCACATAATTACTGTATACCTGTTCACCTGTAATTAACTTGAAAACACCAATACATCAGAAAAAGTAACTCAATATGTGTTTATATTTAGACATTAATGAGGATAAACTTACTCTCTTTCTGATTGCTTCTCGGTATATTCAGTTGGTGCCCTGCCTGGCATTGTGTCATGAAAGGTGGATGCAGATACTGTTTCAGCCATAGCTGACACAGACACTCCCATTATCCTGTGTTCTGAAAACCTAGAACCATGAATAAGCATGAGACAATCTGGGCAACAGTGTGTGTAGGAGATTGCTTTCTTAGCCTTTATGTTGCTTATTCATTTATATTCTACACCAGTTAAAAATATAAAGATACTTGGATACCTGTTTCTACATATGTCAAATATAAAAAATGGTATTTTGTGTAGGAGGAATAATAAGAGTTCAGGTTAATGGCAACTCTTAGCCTCATTTTTCATAAACAACAGAAATTTTAAAAAAATCATCAAAGTATGTCAGTGCTTCTCTCATGCAATGACAAACACTTACATATTTCAAAACACAATTGGCAGTACTAACATTATTATGGAGAGGATAGTAAAACAACTTACACTCTTCCTCTTTGTTTTTTACACGGTGTTTCACAGAAGGAGGAAGCAGTCAATACAATTGCTGCTTCTCCTACAGGATACCTATTCACTTGCTTTCCTCTTTGTTATGAATGCCCAGAACCATTGAATAGCCTTAGATAACATGGTGAAATGTCTGCACTGCAAATTGTCACTCTTTGTACATTAATAGACAATGGTACTATGAAAAGACAGGGCTTTCAAATGATGTGTGTGTGTGTGTGTGTGTGTGTGTGTGTGTGTGTGTGTGTGTGTGTGTGTGTGTGTGTTGTTCTGGGCTTCTTCAAGGCTAGCCAGACTTTGGTAAATCTTTTTGCACTTTGTGGACGGCAATGTCATCACAAGTAAAGCCTAATTGCCACAAACATCCTTTTCTCACTGATAAACATTAATTGTGAAGTTTTTTTCAGATTTAGTACTGTTAATTGAATCCACAAAATGGCACAAATTAGTTTAGTGAGCCCCAGAATAGTTTTCAGATGACACTATTTTGAAGAGAGCATGTCCAGGTGAGGGGTAACCAATAAGATTTTCATGTTATTGCCACTACTTTCTGTAAGTTGTTTTCTGAGTCATCTATTACACATTGTGGTGCTCTTTGGTTTTTCCCTTGATCCACAACAAATTTGAAAGCGTGCTGAAGAATGAGTAAGCTGTTGGCCTTGTGTGTTTCCTTGATCTATAATCATGTGGAAGCTTATAGACTTTTAAGAAGCATGAATAGTCTATTACAGATTATTTGGTGCCTCTGTGGTAACAGTAAAAGGCTACTAACGATATCTCCGTCTATTGTATCTAATCTTCAGATCTGCATAAAGTTAGCTGGATAAATGTATCTGCTTTGAAGAGGATCTGAAATTCTGGAAAGAGAGAAAATGGTTTTAAAAAGATTTTTACCTTTTATGTGATGTCAGTTCCATTTAGGTGTCATCTCGGCTTAAAATGTGTCTAAGGAACACAGTTCCAACAAAGTATTTCCAACTGTGTTAACAAATATATGTATGGTAACCTTGCTGCTGCAACATTTTACCATATCATAAAAATGCAAATTAAAGATTCAGTTGTTCAAAAAACCTGAATACTGCACTATATTACTGTAGCAGCATGCTACCTTGCCCAGCATTTGAGTTTTCACACTTTCTTAATATAATGTACACTGATAGAAAAAATTCAAAATACAAAGAAAGAATTGTGTGACATAAACAAAAGTTGGTAGGCAAGTTTCGACACCTGAAAGATGATGTCTGTTCAAATTACATGGGAACTGCATAAAAACAGCACTAACAGTATCACTATGATGATGCAGTTTTGCTTTAAACACATGCTGTAATGGTCAAGAGTGTTAGGTGCCTTTGAGATTGAATGTAGTGAGTTGATGTTAGTCAAGAATGCATTTAAGGCAACATAAATGCCATTGTCAACACCACATTGAGTTTGAATAAGGCCATGTAATAGGTCTGTGAGAAGCTGGATATTCCTTCTGAGATATTGCACCAAGATTTGTCAGGAATGTAACCACTGTAGATCATTGCTGGTAATCATGATCACAAGAATGTATAGTCACAAGAAGACCAGGCTCAGGACAGACACTTGGCACTAGCAGGAGGAAACACCTTTGTGTTCAGCAGAAGGTCCTGGCATATTGTGCTGCAATTTTAACAGCACTCTGAGCACCAGTTGGCACAACAGTGACACAACGAACTGATACAAATCAGTTACTTCAAGAACAGCTGTGAGCCAGATGCCCTGTAGCCTGCATTCCACTGACCTCAAACCACCACTATTTCTGACTTAAGTGGTGTCAAGAGAGAGATCATTGGAGGTAAGTGTTGAGGTGGCAGTGATGACCATGTGCTGCTTAGATAGAGGCTACTTGAGGTCCTGCAACCAAACTGCACAACCCCTTCTTCGTGTTGTGATTTTTTTCTGTTAGTGTATTTTAATCACAGTATCATATTATTAAACCAAGTTTAAGAACTGCTTACGGCTTAAGAAAAGTAGTTTTTACTTCTTTAGAAGATTTTACAACTCAATCCATTTGGACAATGAATAAAAGGTTCCATGTATCGGAAGGGTGCAATGTTTCTAAGTACAAGTGAAGGCCAGAGCTGACCTTCATTATTGTCTGTTTTATGTGAAACAACACTTTAAAACTTAGTGTTCCCAGTTGTTTTCAAAGATTGTTTATACTGTTCCCAGTTGTTTTCAAAGATTGTTTATACACTGCAATGTGCAACAGAACCCATATGTATCTGTAAATACAGAAGTTGCATGTCAGTACACACGTTCCATTGGAAATTAAGAGCTAGTTTTGCAGACCTTCGGTCAACTTGCAGTTTCTGTTATAGGCCTTCATCATTGCAGAAAGGCATCTGTGCAGGCCTGTGGCCTGTTATAGTAAGGAACAGACATAAATACATGTTAACTAACAAGGGAACATTCTCAAGTGCCACTAAATGATCTTGATGAAACTTGGCAGGTATGCTGAGGGTGAAAAACGATGCAATACTTTTCTTGTGCCCAGTTTCACTTTTAACAAGTAAAACACACCCCACAAGGCAATTTGGTAATTAGGTTTTGAGGTACTTTCATCAAACTGATGATATGTAAAAAATGTTTCTCACATGAAAGTTAATATATAGTTAACCTTCTTGGGAAGTTTATAATTAAATTTTACAAAAATTTGAAGTTTTTCAGAATACCCCACCATCATTAATTAATTTTCAAGAATGGAAACTTTTGTTAACACATAAATCAAAGACGTTTTGAAGCTACATACATCCATGTGTAATAATGCTGGTTTTTAGCATACAGTTTTTGGAAAGTAAGTAATACACAATGTGCTGTCAGAGTATTTTCAGCAAATATAATTGAAACATGTAAACATTCATTATTAGTCTAGTTACTTATTTCACTTATTTTTCTTTCATGCAGCACAACAAATAATATGTCAGGATAACCAAAACATTGATGCTGTAACTGAAACTAAAATTTCCTTTGATTCATATTCAAGAAAATCTTACAGGGAGCTCTCATAGTACATCCCTAAATGCAAAACTAGCAAAAATTAGCTATGTAGTAAGATTGTTTTGCAATAACACCAGTGCAGAATTAGTTTGGGCTATATACTTTGCTCATGTACATTCATCAGTGAACTGCAGTATCATTTTCTGGAGAATGTGAATAAAACCAAGACAGTTTTCAGGAAACAGAAGCCAATTATAGGAATAATTAAACAAGCAAGCAGCAGAAAATCATGCAAAACTAACTTTGAAGATCTAAAAATTTTGCACATTTCCTGCATTTATATATTTAAAGTAGTATTGCAAGTCAAAAAAGTGTAATGAGAAAAGAAAACACTTTTATGCAAAACATAATTGACCATGATTACAGTACCAGATAGCACAGTAATATACATATTAACCATTGCAACACAATTTTTTTTCCAAAAAAAGGTTTATACCATGCAAGAGAAAAAACTAAGTCACAAATATCCAAGACAAATAAAACCTCATCTTGAAGAAAAAATTTAAGTCTGTGACAGCTTACCTACTGCAAAACTGCTTTTATTCCATCTTGTGGTATTCTATGCACGAAACCATGTAATTCATACTTCTAACTGTAGAAATAAGTTGTAAATCTACAATATGTAGTCTGATTTGTTACTATTCACTTTAGGGATCCAATATGTTATAAAAATTAATAAGATATGTTTGACATTTCCAAAACAACATCCACCGAAGTTATTTTTGTCAATTACCTGAACTGGAGATCCTGGCAGGGTTAGTGAAGTTAATCAGGAAATGTTACAGAATTAGTGATGACAAGATTGTTTGTTAGATCAAGGAAGGAGAAGGAGCTGGGACATTACACAAATTACATGGAAGATTATGATGATTCCATATTTATATAAAAATTCCGTACCACTACTTTTCGATCTCATGCTTGAGAAGCTGGAGCATGTAATTGAAATGTGATACAAATTTCCTAAAATAAAACTTTTTTCCTGTAACAAGTATTATAGACATTAGATATTGGTACTTTGAGAAATACATTCTGTTGTGTTATTTATGTAAATGAGGTATATAGAAACACCATTTATGCCAAAACAGTGTGGCTTATAGATTCTTTTGCAGAAAGTAAAGGACTGTGTGTAAAGCCTTAGCTACATTAGAGAGAAAAAATGCTGGGACCTAAGGACTGAAGAAATATATACGTCATGCTTGTCTCTTGCCTTTACTGGTTTTATGTTTCCTATATTTATTTTTATGTTACACAAAACAGAAAGTTATTAGCTATAAAGCAATAAAGAGTGCAAATTTTCTGAAGAGTTCTTATTCTCCGGGTCATATATAATACCAACCAGTATTAACTGTTAGTTTTTTTTTATTTATTTATTTTTTTGTTTTTAAAAGGGATTTATGATGTCAAACTGGCCGACTGGGAATAGGATAGGCACCACAGGACATTTTAATTCCCACTGTCGCTGAATATAAGTTTGACAGCTTCCATTACAAAATATTGACTTTTTAATCCCACAGACTGAAATACAGTGATGTGTGACAGAAGAATGATGCGTGAATATGCCTGGCACCTCACTTTGTCACACTTAAGACCAAACAACTTGTTTTACATTTTCTCGAACATGTATGTTTTACATATCAGACTCTTGAGAGAGATGTGCACTACAAAATGAACATAATTTTCAAAAACGATTTTTTTTAATTTTTTACTTCCTAAGTCAAATGCTCAAAGACATTTTTGCCCCGGCTCGGACTATCTTAGATTTGGGGCTGACTCCATTAATCCTACCTGGTAAGCATCCCAGACTGCTCAGCAGTACTCCAAAAGATGAAAGACAAGCGTAGAGTAGGCAATTTCTTTAACAGTCTGTTACATTTTCGATGTGTTCTGCTAATAAAATGTAGTATTTGGTTTGCGTTCCCCACAACATTTTCTATGTGTTCTTTCCAATTAAAGTTGTTCATAATTTTAATACCTAGGTATTTAGTTGAAATTCCAGCCATTAGATTTGACTGATTTATTGTGTTACCAAAGTTTAATGGATTCCTTTTAGCACTCATATTTGGATGACCTCATACTTTTCATTATTTAGCGTCAGTTGCCAATTTTCGCAACATACAGATATCTTTTCTAAATAGTTTTGTAATTTGTTTTGATCTTCTGACAACTTTACTAGATCATAAATGACAGCACGATCTGCAAACAACCTAAGACGGCTGAGCAGATTGTCTCCTAAATCGTGTATATACATAAGGAACAGCAGAGGGCCTGTAACACTACCTTGGGGAATGCCAGAAACAACTTCTGTTTTACTTGACGACTTTCCATCCATTACTATGAACTGTGACCCCTCTGGCAGGAAATCACAAATCCAGTCATGTAACTGAGATAATATTCCATAAGCACGCAGTTTCAGTACAAGTCACTTGTGTGGTACAGTGTCAAAAGCCTTCTGGAAATATAGAAATACTGAATAAATTTGAAATCCCTTGTCAATAACACTCAAAAATTTGCATGTGTAAAGAGGTGGTTGTGTTTCAGAAGAACAATGTTTTCTAAATTTTTGCTGCATATCGACGTTAATGATATGGGCCTATAATTTAGTGGATTACTCCTAGTAACTTTCTTGAGTATTGGTGTGACCTGTGCAACTTGCCAGTCTGTGTATTGCACATAAATAGGAAAAGAAATCCGCCACTGTGTACTACACCACTGATTACAAACTATGTGAAACAGTATCTACCATAAAGTATATACGAGTAGCTATCTTTATTTTGTTTTATTTAAACGTCAAGTTCCATAGGACCAAATTGAGGATCAAATATCCAAGGTCATGGAACATGTCAGGACATGAAATTACAACTTAAAGGTAATAAAAGATAAAAATAAAATGTTTATGAAGAAAAAAAAAGGTCAAGCAATAAGTATCAGGAAACTCAGTCAAAAATATAACATAAAAATCAGCTTAATTTTTCAGGAACTCCTGAAGAGAATAGGAGTGACCCACGAGGAAATCCTCCAGTTTCAATTTGAAAGCGAGTAAATTACTACTAAGAGTTTTGAATTCTTGTGGTAGCTTATTGAAAATGGACGTAGCAATATATTGCACTCCTTTCTGCACAAGTGTTAAGGAAGTCCGATCCGAATGCAGGTCGGATTTCTGCTGAGTATTCACTGAGTGAAAGTTGATTATTCTTGGGAATAAGCTGATATTGTTAACAAGAAACAACAGTAAAGAATATATATACTGAGAGGCCATTGTCAAAATTCCCAGGTTAATGAACATGGGCCGACAAGAGTTCCGCAAACTTACACCACTTACTGCACAAGCCGCCCATTCCTGAGCCAAAAATATCCTTTTAGAATGGGAAGAGTTTCCCCAAAATATAATACCATGCAACACAAGCGAATGAAAATAAGCAAAGAAGACTAATTTTTGTGTTGATACCATTTGAATAGTAAAAATGGCAGCATTAAGTCTTTCAACAAGATCCTGTTTGTGGCCTTTCCACAACAGTGTACTATCTACATGAACACCTAGCAATTTGAACTGTACAGTTTCACTAATCATATGCCCATTCTGAGAAATTAAAACATTGAGTTTTGTTGAATTAAACTGTAAAAAACTGGGTCTTACTGCGATTCAGCGTTAGTTTATTTTCTACAAGCCATGAACTTATGTCATCAACTGCACTGTTTGAAACAGAGCCAATGTTGCACACAACATCCCTTACTATCAAGTTAGTGTCATCAGCAAACAGAAATATCTTGGAGTTACCCACAATACCAGAGGGCATAACATTTATATAAATAGGGAACAGGAGTGGCCCAAACACTCATCCCTTGGCACCTTCACTTGACTGTACCCCACTCAAGACCCCACATCACAGTCATTCTCAACACTGTGAACAATGACTTTCTGCTGTCTGTTGTTAAAGTAAGCGGTGAACCAGTTGTGAAGTAGTCCCCATATTCTGTAATGGTCCAACTTTTGAAGCAATGTTTTGTGATCACACAATCAAACACCTTAGCTAAATAAAAAAAATATGCCTAGCATTCGAAACCTTTTGTTTAACCCATCCAGTACTTCACAGAGAGAAGAGAATTTTCAGTTTTTAAACGACTTCTAAAGCCGAACTGTACATTTGATAGCAAATCGTGTGATATAAAATGATCAATTATCCCCACATGCAAACCCTTTTCAATAACTTTAGCAAACACTGATGGCATAAAAATAGATCTAAAATTGTCTGTATTATCCCTTTCTCCCATTTTATAAAACAGCTTTGCTACTGAGTACTTAAACCGTTCAGGAAACTGACCTTTCCTTAAGGAAACATTACAAATATAACTAATTACAGTGCTAACATGTGCAGCACAGTACTTTAATATTCTGCTACGCACTCCATCATATCCATGAGAGTCCTTAGCCTTCTGTGATTCAATTACTGACGCAATCTCCCTCATGTCAGTTACACAGAGGATTATTTCAGGCATCAGTCTTGGAAATGTATTTTCCAAGAGAGTTATATGATCCCCTGTAGAAACTAAATTTTTATTTAATTCACCAGAAATGCTCATAAAATTATTGTTAAATATTGTAAATATATCTAGTTTATCAGTACCAGAAATTATTGTTATTATTATTATTCGTTACAGTCAACTTTGGACTACGCTAAGCATCAGTCATTTCTTGTGCTTTTTCTTGCGTTCTTCCCAGTACTTCTTCATTTTTTCTGAGTGGGCTTCTTTACGTTCTTGCGACCAGGTTGTTCCCGTCTTCTTTGATTGCGTTTGGTATTTGAATCCCTGTATTTTGTTGATGGCATTCCTATATTCCATTCTGTTGTAAACTGTCTCTGGTATAATGTTCATTTCTGCAATGTCTTCTTTTACTTCTTTCAGCCAGTTAATTTGTGTCTTTCTGCTTTCCATGTATTCCAGGATTTTCTTTGCCGTTCTTTCTGGTGCCATTCTTTTGACATGCCCATAGAAACTCAGTCTTCTCTTTTTAAAGGATGTTGTCAGTTTTTCAATTTTCTCGTATAACTCTTTATTGGATCGCAATTTATAATCCTGTCCATCCTTTTTAGGTCCTAAGATCTTTCTCAGTATTTTTCTCTCTTTTATTTCCAATTTCTCCAACAGACGTTTTCTGTTCAGTGGGATGCATTCAATCGCATACAAACTTTCTGGTTTTATTACTGCATTGTAGTGCCTGAGCTTGGCATTGATGGAGATCGACTTTTTATTGTATACATTTCGGCATAGCTGGTATGCCGTTTCCATCTTTATTGCTCTTTCCTGTAGTGAAACATTTGGTAACCCTGTCGGTGTAATCCATTCCCCTAGATACTTAAATTTATGAACTCTCTTAATTATTCCATATTTAGTTTGCAATGTCTGTGTTGGGTCTGTTTTGTCTTGTATCATCAGTTCTGTCTTTTCATACGATATTTGTAGACCTGTACCAGTACCAGAAATATTTTTACTACGAACTGACTTAATGTCGTTGACCTTGTGCTGTTGACCAGATTCACAACTGACCATATGGTTTTAACATTATCTTGCAAATTAACTATTTCATTTGCTCACCACATGCTCTTTGCCCTCCTAATAACATTTTCAAGCATCTTACAATACTGTTTGTAATAGGCAACTGTAACTAGATTGTGACTACTTCTAACATTTTCATATAATTCCCTCTTTGTTCTGCACAATATCCTTATCCCACTAGTCAGCCACCCAGGCTGCCTCTTACCCCATTTGGAACGTTATAATGGAAAGTAACTCACATAGAGCATGAGAAATGTGTTAAGGACAGCAGTATATTCGTTATCTATGTTATCAGCTTTATAAACACTGTGCCACTCTTCTTCCTTGATGAGTTTTAGAAAATTCTCTACTGCCATTGGATTAACTTTCCTACATAATTTGTAATTATATGTGACATTTGCTTGAGAATAAAAGCCTCTTAATGTTAAAAATTGTGTATCATGGTCTGCAAGGCCATAACACATTTACTAACAGAATATAAATAAATAAAAGTAACGAAGAATGAATATAAAGATTGTCTATGGCTGTGCCACTGTTCCCCTGCACACTGACAGGAAAAAACACCGTCCACATAAGACCACATGAATTTAGGAGATCTACCAGCATCCATTTTCTGGAACAATCATAATCAAAATGAATATTGAAGTCACCACATATAACTAATTTCTATCACACCCTATAAAGTGAATCAAGAACCCACTCTAACTTTAGCATAAATGCTCTAAAGTCAGAGTTAGGGGACCTACAATCAACAAAAGTTAGAAGTTTAGTTTCATTAAATTCAACTGCCTCTGCTCAGCATTCAAATTTCTAGGCGCGCAGTCCGGAACCGCGCGACTGCTACGGTCACAGGTTCGAATCCTGCCTCGGGCATGGATGTGTGTGATGTCCTTAGGTTCAATTCAATTCAATTCAATTCAATTTTTATTATCACATAACATGCCTTATACAATCAAAGATTGTGACATAGGTGACTTGTCAGTTTTAACACTACATATAACAATACTAAAAATACAATAAACTAATAATATACATGGCGTAACATCTTCAAAGAGGTATTTTAATTACAATTATAATGCATTGTTACCATTCATGAAATCTTTTACACTATAGTAACATTTATCTTTCAGATATTTTTCCAGGTCTCTTTTGGTGCCTTTTACATTTGGGTCATCCATATCCTTCCATATTTTATTTACAAATTTCATGCCCATATAGTATGGGGTTTTTTCATATGATTTTAAACGGTGGGTAGGTAACATGTAGCTCGTTCTATGTCTTGTATCATTTTGATGCAAGAAGAAGTTGCCCTCAAAAACTTGTGGGTTTCTTTTCGTGAAAGTGAGAGTTTCATAGATGTATATGCTTGGAATGCTCATTAGATCCAGTTTTACAAATAAAGGTTTCCAGTGTTGCTTTGGTTTTGCTCCCACCATTGCCCGGATGATTCTTTTTTGTAGTCTAAAAGCTCTAAGTAAATTTGTTTTTTCAGACCCCCAGAAAATTATACTATACCTAATGACTGAAACAAAATATGCATTATATACAGTTTTTCTTACAGCTAAATCAGTAATACTATACAAGATATTCATAATATATACAAGGCTATTCAGTCGACCCAGTATGTTGTCCACATGGCGACTCCATAACAGGTGTTTGTTGACTAACACGCCAAGGAATTTAACACAGTCTGCAGTCTCTAATTTTTTGTCCATATACCTTATTTCACTTATAGACTGTGCAGATCGTTTTGTGGTAAAATGAACAATTTCTGTTTTTGTAAAGTTTAATGTCAAGTTATTGTTTTTGACCCATGCCTCCACTTCCCCAAGTGTTTGTTCAATATGACCAATTAGGTCTACCTCATTTTTACAACAGACTACAGCTGTTGAGTCATCTGCATAGAGGATAGTATCAGACTGGACCTGACATGGCATATCATTAATATAATATAGAAAAAGGAGTGGCCCTAATATTGAGCCTTGTGGAACACCTAATTGAGTGTTTTTCCAGCCAGAGAGAAATTTCTTGCCATTGATGTTAATAAGTATTCTTTGTTTTCTGTTTGCCAAGTATGATGACATCCAGCTAAGAGATTTGCCTTGAAAACCATAGCGTGCCAATTTTTGGAGAAGCAGGTCATGATTTACTGTGTCGAAGGCTTTGGACAGGTCACAAAAGATGCCTGACACACACATTCTATCATCAAGACATCTGCTGACTTTTGTGACTAATTCATTTATTGCATGGATTGTGCTGCGGCCTTTTCTGAAACCATATTGATTGCCTAAGATAATGCTGTTAGATGAATTGTGATTTTCAATCTGATCACATGCAGCTCTTTCAAATATTTTTGAGAAAATTGGTAACAGTGAGATTGGCCTATAGTTGCCCAATTCATCTTGTTTGCCTTTTTTGTGTATGGGCCAAACTTCTGCATATTTTAATCGATCTGGGAAACATCCCTCATCAAATGATTGGTTGATTATGAAAGAGAGTGGATATGCAATACTGTGACGGACTATTTTTATTATTTCAGTGGGGACCTCATCCCACCCTGCAGATTTTGAATTTTTTAGGGACATTATGATTTTGATGACATCTAAGATGGAAACATGAGAAAACTTAAAACATGTGCAATTGCTATCTGTCATATTGGGCTTTGTATTTGGTGGTGAACAGTCACCAAATTTGTTACAGTTTGTGAAAAAGTCATTGAATGATTCACAAATGGCACTGGGTTCTGTAACAGCTCTACCATTTACCACTATTTTAGAAGGGCATTTTCTCTCTGCCTCACTGCCAACTTCACTTCTTATAACAGACCAAACAGCCTTTGATTTGTTTTTTGCATTTGAAATGAAGTCGTTATTTGCAGTACGTTTTGCTAGTTTAACTACTTTGTCAAATGTTTTTTTGTATGTGCTTACATACTTAAGAAATTGAGGGCTTCGATTTACTTTTGCCTCCATATGCAGTTTCCTCTTAGTAGCACTAGACACTCTAATTCCTTTTGTTACCCAGGATCTACTTTTTTGGGACCTGGTCCTCACTGTTACAAAAGGGAAGCATTCATTGAATATACCCAAGAATTCAGTTAAAAAGTTATTGTAATTGTCACTTGTGGAAGTGTGTTTGCTGACTGTCCACTTGGTTTGGCTTAGTTTTTTGCAAAATACTTCCACATTTTCTTGACTGAAATTCCTACATATTTTTGTTGTGCAGACTGAATTTTGCTTCGGTAGTGATACAAATAGTGCTTTGTGGTCTGATACTCCTAAATCTAGAAGAAACTTTTCTTTTACATAATAATTATAACTACTTACAATATTGTCAATACATGTTGCAGAGCTTGCTGTAATTCTTGTATACTGATCGAAATTGAGATTTAGCCCATTTGTGGCTACCAGGTTCTTTAAGTGTGAAGAAAATTTGTCATCAGTCCTTACATCTATGTTGAAGTCAGCACATATAACCACTTTCTTGTACAGTTTCTCACATATTAATTTATGTAGCAATGTATCAAACTTATCTAAAAATACAGAGCTTATATGGTACCCAGGGGTGCGATATATGCTGATAATTAGTGTGTTATACTCTTTAAGTTCTATACAACAACTTTCAAATGTGCCTTCTTCATTCAGATGGCTAAAATTCTGTCTGATATCATAGTCTACCGTGGAATGAACTAATATGCAAGAGCCTCCATACCCATTGGTCCTACAAAAGCTGGTAGCCAGTTTATAACCTGTAAGTTTATTCAGGAGACTGATATTTTCAGATTTTAGCCAATGTTCATCAAGGCATATTACTTTCACAGATTGTTTCACACTTTCTAGCAAAATTTCTATATCATAAAGCTTCCTGATCATTCCTTCAGACAGACCTCTTATGTTCAAGTGCATAACGAAATTACTACTGCATATATTATTAGGTAGAGGGTCTTTAAAACTAATTTGACTATAAAGTAACGGAACGTCCACCTGAGTGTTGACTGCTTGTTCTGGATTCGTTGTATTGGGCCAAATTCGGATAGAACTGGCCCCCTTCATCAGTTTCCCTGTGTGTGAGCATCTGGTTGATGAGTAGGTACAGTTTTCTTGACGATAACTTCAGTCTTTGCTGTATGTTCTGAGGCTGGTTCTGGCACCGTCTCATCTTCTGGACGTGATGTTCCTGTTTGAGCTGGCGCTGTGGCTGCGATTTTGAAATTGTTTTCTCGTTTATCCATTTCCTTGGTCGAAACTGGTTGCACAGCAATTGGTTTTCTTGCAACGTCGTCGTCTTTTTGTATTAATTTCGCTAGCATTTTGCCAACGTATGACTTGCCAGCGTTATTATAATGTAGTCCATGTTTCGTAAACAAATCTCTTGCATCTGGAAGATCAAGAAATGTTACATTTTGTTGGGACTTGCATATTTTGTAGAATTGTCTGTTTACTTTTGCAAGCTCCAGATTTACGATGGAATTGTCTTGCAGGTCTTATCTGTGAGGCAAACTAGTAACTATGATGTTCGGAACTTTCAGGTCAAGTAATGTAGTTTTTAAACACTGGGTCGCATGTTTACTCTCATTTCTGTATACATCATTACTTCCACCCATGATTATGACGGCATCATTCTTAGATAGCTCATTAAGTGAGTTGCTGCTCTTAATTATCTCAGTCAAAGGTGCACTGGGTTTCGTCATACCTGTTGCCGTGAATAACGTACTGTAGTCATTTATTTTTTCGGCAATTTTCTTGGCGTGGCTATCACCAAGTACAATAACTCGTCGCTTGATGTTCACTGGTTTATTTTTCGTATTAGATGTTTTCTTGGCTGCGCACTCGATTGGAAGTTTCGTCACTGACTTTTGTTCGACATTGTTCTTTGTCTTATCACAGTCTTCGTCTAGTGTTGTGAATTTATTTGCTAGCGGTATCGCCGGAACCGTACTCATTGTCTGTCTGTTTGTTCTTTTCGGCAAACGCCACGTTTTTTGCGCAGAACGACGGTTAACAACACTGTCTTGTACTAGACGATGATCTCGCTCTACCTCTTTGTATTTCGTTTCCAGTTCTTGATATTTCTGCCGAAGTTCTTCATATTTCGTATTTATAGTCATTAAATCCTCTGTAAGCACACTTATTATTTTTTCTTTTGATTTTATCGTGTCCATTACCTCGTTTTTCGTGACACTCACAACGCACTGACGGCATGTCCAGTGATGTTCGTCTTTTATATATTTTAGATTCACTTTAACACATTTGTCGTGATACCACGACCTGCAGTGGATGCATAGGATACCTCTCTTTACCTTTTTTACGCAGATTTTGCACACGTCACTATCACTTTTTAAGGAAACTGAGACATCGTTACAGAACAAAGTTTCATTCGGCGCCATCTTTAACTAGGTTAGTTTAACTAGGTTAGTTAGGTTTAAGTAGTTCTAAGTTCTAGGGGACTGATGACCACGGATGTTAAGTCCCATAGTGCTCAGAACCATTTGAACCATTTGAGCCAACATTCAAATATCTGTTCAGTGCAGTACTGTGGTATGTCTAGGGACTCAAATGGAATATTAATTTTTACATACATGGCCACTCCGCCACCCCACAAGGAACTCCTTGATAAACAGCTAGCTAATCTGTACCCTGGTCTGAAGTGACTATAAGTAGAATAACCACCTCAAGCAGAGGTAGGTGTAGACAGGACACAACAAACTTTCAATAGGAAATTGAAAAAGAATGTAGGAAAGTCATCGAAAAGGAAGAAAGTTTTGTTGTTAGGCAGTTCTCATGCCAGAGGTGTAGGCCAACTTCTGCAGGAGGAATTAGGACCAGAATACCAGGTCACAAATTTTTTCAAACCAAGTGCTAGTCTGGATCAGGTGACAGAGGATTTAGGTTCACTCTGTAAAGGATTTACCAGGGAAGACACCGTGGTTATTGTGGGAGGGCCAGGGAACAGCATCGACAGAGATCCTGTGTACAGTATAGAGTGTGACCTGGTAAAGATTGCGTCAGCGTCGAGACACACCAATGTTGAATTTGTATCTGTCCTGAGATGCCATGACCGGCCTCATTTGAACTCTTCTGTTGGGAGAGTTAATTTGGAGTTGGAACGGCTGCTTGGATCGGGTGCGGGGGCTCATATTGGTGTGGTTCCTGTTGATTATCTCAGTAGGTGGGACTATACCAGGCACGGCCTACATGTCAACAGGAAAGGGAAGGGGAAACTGGCTGGGGTAATAGCAGGAAATTTAAGGGGGGGAGGCACTGCCATGAATGGTAAAATACCAGTGGTTACAGGTGTTGGAGCAGCCCTTTTTTTAGGATATGTAAGACAGAAAGATGTCAAGTTCTACGAGAGGTCAGGATTGAAACAAATCTTCAGTTTAGGAAAGAAATTAAACAGCACAATTCTAGCACATTGGATCACCAATCACAGCTATCAATTATAAATTTTCACCAATCACCAGAAATTTTATCTCCACCAAGTTGTATCTCAGTCCTAGGTAATTCCATTGATGAATTAAAGTCACCCAACCCAGTTGACATAATCTGCCTCTCTGAACACCATGTGACCACTGGTATAGGAACTAGGCCTAAGCACAATGAGAAACTCAGACAGGAGAGTACTGCAAATGTTAGAATAAGGAAAGGTTCTCATAAAAGTATAGTTAAAAATAATGTAAGTATATTTCATCAAAATATTGGGAGTTTAAAGAATAAAGTAGATGAGCTTCTGGTTTGTTTAGAAGATTTAGAAGCTGAGAATGAAATAGATATACTATGCCTGTCTGAGCATCACATTGTTACTGATATGGATAAGGTAAATGTAAGTGGTTATAAGCTCTCTGCACATGTAATGAGAGAAAATATGGAGAAAGGAGGAGTTGCCATATATGTCAAAAGTTATCATTGTGCAAAAAGTATAGAAACAAAAAAGTTTTGTGTAGAGAAACATATAGAAGCATGTGCCTGTGAGCTTAAATTAAATAAAGGCACATTTATAATTGTAACTGTATATAGGTCCCCATCAGGAAATTTTCATCTATTTCTGAAAAATTTGGACTCCTTGTTGTGCTATCTGTCAGACAGGAGGAAGCAAATTATTACTTGTGGGGACTTCAATGTAGATTCTCTGAAAGAAGGTAATAGGAAAAATGACCTTGAAGTATTACTCGGTTCTTTCAATTTGACACCCGTTATTGATTTTCCTACTCGGGTGGTAAAGGATAGCAGGTCACTGACAGATAACTTCTTTATAGACCAAGATAAGTTTAACCAGATAAATGCTCAGCCTGTTGAGAATGGTCTTTCTGATCATGGTGCACAGCTAGTTACAATATATGACATAGCTCCATTCAGCAATACTAAACAGTCCTCCAAAGTAGTACGTTCAGTCAACGATTTAACAATTGCAAATTTCAGGGAAAGCCTACAGCAGTTAGACTGGGATGAGGTGTACCGTGAACCTGATGCCAATTTAAAATATAATTTATTTCATGACATTTTTGTAAATGCATTTGAAAACTGCTTCCCCAAGAAAATAGTTAAATATACTCGTAAGAAACCTTGTAACAAACCATGGCTTACTAAGGGTATAAAAATATCTTGTAACCGGAAAAGGGAAATGTATCTGACAGCAAGAAAGAGTAGTGACCCAGAAACTATCAAAAATTATAAAAAACTACTGTGTTATATTAAGAAAAGTTATTAAAAAATCCAGGAGTATGTGTATCATGTCTGAAATCAGCAACTCTGATAATAAAATTAAAACAATTTGGAATATTATTAAAAGAGAAACAGGTCAACCAAGAGCAGAGGAAGACAGTATTACCATCAAATTGAGTGAAAACTTTACAAACAAAAAGTCAGAAGTTGAAAATATTTTTAATAATCATTTTCTAAATGTTGTGGATATAGTAGGATCCAGGTGTTCATTAGAAGATGCTAGGCTGTTAATGGAAGAGGCCATACCTATGCAATTTGATACAATTGAAATCTCACCCACTTCTCCCTCTGAAATTAGGAAAATAATAAACTTGCTTAAAAGCAAAAACTCACATGGAATTGATGGCATTTCCAGCAAAATACTAAAAGCTTGTTCTCAACAGATAAGTAAGATTCTCAGCCACCTGTGTAATAGCTCTCTGGAACAGGGCATTTTCCCTGATAGACTGAAATATGCTATTGTTATACCTTTGCATAAAAAGGGGGATAGATCTGATGTCAACAATTACCGTCCAATCTCCCTTCTAACAGCTTTATCCAAAATTTTTGAGAAAGTAATGTATTCAAGAGTAGCTTCACATATCTCTAAAAATGAAGTACTAACAAAATGTCAGTTTGGTTTCCAGAAAGGTTTTTCAACAGAAAATGCCATATATGCTTTCACCAGTCAAATTTTGAATGATCTGAATAACCGAACACCTCCCATTGGGATTTTTTGTGATCTCTCAAAGGCTTTTGATTGTGTAAATCATGAAATTCTGCTAGACAAGCTCAAGTATTGTGGCATGAGTGGGACAGTGCACAAATGGTTTAATTCGTACCTAACTGGAAGAGTGCAGAAAGTTGAAATAAGTAGTTCTCGTAACATGCAAAGATCAGCACATTCCTCAAACTGGGGAACTATCAAGAATGGGGTTCCACAAGAGTCAGCCTTGGGTCCTTTGTTGTTCTTATTATATATTAATGACTTGCCATTCTATATTCATGAAGAGGCAAAGTTAGTTCTCTTTGCTGATGATACAAGTATAGTAATCACACCTGAGAAACAGGAATTAACTGATGAAATTGTCAATACTGTCTTTCAGAAAATTACTAAGTGGTTCCTTGTAAACGGACACAGTACATACAGTTCCGTACAGTGAATGGTATGACGCCATTAATAAATATAGACCTTAATCAGAAGCATATAGCTAAGGTAGAATATTCCAAATTTTTAGGTATGTCCATTGATGAGAGATTAAATTGGAAGAAACACATTGATGATCTGCTGAAACGTTTGAGTTCAGCTACTTATGCAATAAGGGTCATTGCAAATTTTGGTGATAAACATCTTAGTAAATTAGCTTACTACGCCTATTTTCACTCATTGCTTTCATATGGCATCATATTTTGGGGTAATTCATCACTGAGGAATAAAGTATTCATTGCACAGAAGCATGTAATCAGAATAATAGCTGGAGTCCACCCAAGATCATCCTGAGACATTTATTTAAGGATCTAGGGATATTCACAGTAGCTTCTCAGTATATATACTCTCTTATGAAATTTGTTATTAACAACCAAACCCAATTCAAAAGTAATAGCAGTGTGCATAACTACAATACTAGGAGAAAGGACGATCTTCACTATTCAAGATTAAATCTAACTTTGGCACAGAAAGGGGTGAATTATACTGGCACTAAAGTCTTTGGTCACTTACCAAATAGTATCAAAAGTCTGACAGATAACCAACAAGTATTTAAGAAGAAATTAAAAGAATTTCTGAATGACAACTCCTTCTACTCCATAGAGGAATTATTAGATATAAATTAAGAAAAAAAAAATATTAAAAAAATAAAAAAAATAAAAAAATAAAAATAAAAAAACACGAAAAAAATAAAGTTGTTATATTAACTTAAGTATGTTGTTAAATTAACCTAATTATGTCATGTATTGGAAAATTCGACTCGTTCCACATCATTACGAAACATCGTATTCATGATCCATGGAACTAGTATTAATCTAATCTAATCTAATCTAATCTAATCTAACATAAAACAAATTGTAAGAAAAACAGATGTCAGACTCAATTCGTAGGAAGAATCTTAAGAAATGTAACTCATCCACAAAGTAAGGGGCTCATAAGGCACATATTCCACCGATTCTTGAGTATTGTTCAGTATGGGATCATTACCAGGTAGACAGATGGAAGAGATCAACAAGACCATTGAAGGGGGGCATGTTTTGCCATGGGATCATTTATTTGGTGCATGAGTGTTACAGAAATGCTCAGCAGTCTCCATTGGCAAGCATTACAAGTGAGATTTACTACTGAAATTTTGAGAGAATACTTTCCAGAAAAAGTTGGATGACATATTACTTCCTCCCATATACATCTCAGGAAATGACACTGATGAGAAATTTCAAGAAATATTATCTAATACAGAGGCTTATTGACAATCATTCTTCCGATGCACCATTAGGGAGTGGAACAGGAAGGGGGGATCAGTTATAGGTGTGAGAAGTACCCTCTGCCACACACCATGTATGATGTAGATGCAGATGTATATTTTCCCTTATGAACACTGATACTGCAATCCTAGAGTAACAAAAGGACATGCAAAGTCTGATTAATTATCTGTAAGCCCAGTACATAGTACAAAATTTTTCAGGTGACCTAACTTGTTCTATGCCATTGCTGCCTCTTAAAGGACAAACTGAAATGTTGTCCCAGATTAATTCATGTTTATAGGTATTCTGAATATAGAGGAACATGAGTGATTACGCATGTGGCCAAAGCAGCTCCTGTAGCAGCTGACTCCCAACTCCTGTGATACTACATCCCAATCGCCATTGATTAAACGTGCCAAGAAACGAATGAGAGAAGGGTAAGTTCTTTTTCAAATTTTCAGGCAATAAACAGAGGACTTGTAATCATTTTTAAATTACCTGTGTGATTCCTAAAAAAGTAGAGAGTTATAGGCACATCCTATCACATTTACTTTTATGATTTTATAAAGTGTTAACAAATTGGTAGAGCAATTATGGAAGAGTTATTAACATCCCATGCAATATTTATCAGTTTAATAGTCATCCATTTCAGAAAATCTTTCATCCTAACCTATCTACAGGGAAGAAAGGATAGCTGAGGTACATTAACTGCTAGTGATTTATCACTGTTTACTAATATAAAATACAGATGTATTCTATTTAATGTCAAGTGTTCATCATTTTTTCTAAATTTCAACATATGCAGTGCATATTATTTCCCATAATTCCTGAACATGTTTAGAAATAATTTTGTATGGTAGCTTCAGTTACTGATGAGAAAGTAGATTATTATTTTCCTAAACGTTACGGAGGCTCTATAATCTCCAGTATTGAAAGAAGGCAGTTTAGGTTGCACAGGTTTCCTAGTGTGATCAGATTTATTTAATCTCCTTCACAGTAGATATATTCATTCTCTGGTCAGGCATTATAACGTATTTGTACAACACGTATGCCAAGAATAGAACTTAAGTGACTGCCAACCGTGGACTGTACTACTGGCCCTAGTATTGTGGCATTCTGGCAAAAATTTTCTGTCAAAATCTCATTTTCTTGGTTACACTGAGAAGGTAATAGGTAATCTTTCTTAGCTGTTATTCCTGTTAGTCGTTTTTTTCACTCTGGCAGCTTGAATCTCTGGATTTCACTAATAGTTATAACAACGCCCATCACTGCCAGACCCAGTCAACCACATAAACAAACAGCGATTGCATTCACCCATTCGGGTTTATTCACCTCAGCTCGTATAGCCCCATGCTCTTTTGTCTGCAAAAATTTTTTACTTCTTGATGTGACAGAGATTCCCCTGGCAGAGACATCACGTACACTACGCACGCATTCAAAAATCAACTTATGATTAGTTCAAAAATCAACTTAGAATGTGTTCAAAAACCAAAGGAGTGTATAGAGAAAGTTCAAAGAAGCGCAGCACGTTTTGCATCATCATGAAATAGGGGACAGAGTGTCACTGTCATAAAACACGATTTGGGGTGGACATCATTAAAACAAAGGCATTTTTCATTGCGGCGGTATCTTACCACGAAATTTCAGTCACCAACATTCTGCTCCGAATGCAAAAATATATTGTTGACGTCGACCTACATAAGAAGAAATGATCATCATAACAAAATTAGGCAAATCAG
Organism: Schistocerca americana; assembly: GCF_021461395.2. NCBI lineage: Eukaryota > Metazoa > Arthropoda > Insecta > Orthoptera > Acrididae > Schistocerca > Schistocerca americana. The sequence goes on from NC_060130.1 coordinate 339,393,835, forward strand.
AGCTCTCACGGAAGGATATAGCTGTTCGCTACCCCCCCCCCCCCCACCCCCCCTCGCAGTGTTCAAAATTGGAATAACAGAGAATTATTGTGAAGGTGGTTCGATTAACGCTCTGCCAGGCACTTACGTGTGATTTGCTGAGTATCCATGTAGATGTAATTGCAAATGAATACGTTACATTTATTAGATCATTTATTCACACTGTAAACAGAAATGGCCCTATCACATTTCCCTGGGGTACACTGGAAATTGCTTTTACATCTGTTAATTTTGTTCTGTTAAGGGTGACATGCTGAGTTCAGTCCACAAGGAAGGCTTGAATCCAGTCACAAATCTGTTGTGATACTAAATAAGCTCATAATGTCAGATGCCTTCCAGAGGTCAACGAACATGGCATTAACCTGTGCACCATTGTCTGCAGCACTATGTATCTCATGGAGGAACAGAGTGAGCTGAGTTTTGGAAGATCTCTGTTTGACAATCCATGTCGATTTTTATAGAGGAGAGCTTCATTCAACAAAAATGTCATAACTCTTGAGCATAAAACTTGTTGCATAATTACGCAACAGATGCATCTGCCCTATGGGCCTTCCTCAAAATATGGATGACCTGTGCTTTTTTCCAGTCTTTAGGTATCGTTCTTTGGTCCAGTGAACTATGATAAACAACTTCTAGATGGGGTGTATGGTTTTTTTGCATAACCTTTGTAGAATCCTATAGGTATCTTATCTGGTCATAATGCCTGTCCACTACTAAGTAGTTGTAGTTATTTTTCTGTTCCATGCTCAGTTATGTCTATATCTGCCATTTCAGCATTTGTACAATGATTGAAAGGAGAGGCTGAGCCTCTGTTTTAGACCTTCCCCTCTGCTCCAAACCAGAGGATTGTGATCAACCATGAGTATGATGCAACAAATAGTCAGCTCAACATGCATTCTGTGTGATGCACCAAATTAGCTATACACTGAAAGAAACCAAGGATAGCCTCAGCATCCAAGTGGCAGTCATCATTCATGCCAACATGTGCCACTGTTTGCAGCCGGTTGTACCTGAGATCCCACGGAAAACATACTGAGTGCACACTGGCATTCTTTCCTACCCTGCATGCTATTTCTATGAGGAACTCCATTACACAACTGCCATTGGAGCTCCATATGATTAGCGTACACATCCTCTGCACTTGTCCAGATTGGGCAGGAAAACTAGATGCTGCCCCAACAAGTGGGGCAAATTGTGCAGCCTCAGAAGTGTTACAAACACAGGTATGTTCTCCTGTGAAACTTGCAGAACTAGCACTCCTGGAAGAAAGGATATTGTGGAGATACAGCTTAGCCACACCCTGGAGGATGTTCCCACAGTGATTTTTCACTCTGCAGTGGACTGTGTGCTGATATGAAACTTCCTGGCAGATTACGAATGTGTGCTGGACTGAAACTCAAACTCAGGACCTTCGCATTTCACACGCAAGTGCTCTACTGACTGGGAAATCCAAGCATGATTCATGACCCATCATCACATTTTTACTTCCACCGAGACCTCATCTCCTCTATTCCAAACTACTGGCAACATGCACAAACTGGGCTAAATCATGTCTCCACAACATCCTTTGTTCTAGGCCTGCTAGCCCTGCAAGTTTTGCAGTAGTAATTCTGTGAAGTTTGGAAGTTAGGAGATGAGGTAGAGGTGGAAGTAAAGCTGAGATGACAGATCATGGCTCGTGCTTGGGTAGCTCATTTGGTAGAGCACTTACTCACAAAAGGCAAAGTTCCCAAGTTTGAGTCTTGGTCTGACAGACAGTTTCAGTCTTATTCTAAGCTTTCCTGGAGCCTGTGGTAGTAATCAAAGACACGCTGATAGCTGAAAATCACCTGAATCCCTTCAAACCTGATGTCTTCCCCAACGGCGATGCCATCTTTCAGCAGTATAATTGTCCATTTCTCAGTGCCAAAACCTTGATACAGAAGTGTTATAGTGAACTCGTGCTGATGTCTCAGCAACCAAATTCACCTGATGTAAATCCTGTGGGACCCACCTGTGTCGCAATCAGCGGCACCACTGCATACACAAATCAGTGGCCCATTATTAGCATGAATTACATGAACTATGAATAGACGTCTAAAGCCATATACCAGCACAAACCTACCAAAAAAGTGTCAGATCCCTGATACACAGAATCAGTGATGTATTTCATTCCAGACTCATCAGTGTATGTGCATGGTTTGAAAAGCACAGCTGATTTGAACCCAACCAAGAATCAATAGGACCACATTGATCAGGCTGTTTGCGCTGTGGATCCTCAACCCAGAACCATAGTACAGCTGGCCACAGTGCTGGAGTTGATGTTATTCCACATTCTTATCAGTACCTTCCAAAATCTCATCGGCATATTTCATAGACAGCCAAAAGGGAAGAGGTAGTTATATGGGCTTTTGACAGGTAGTCACATTAGTGTGACTGAACAGTGTAGTTGATGCAAGAGTAGAAATTCTGAGTTACAACTTACAAACACAAAAATCTCCTTTAGCATAGATATCATCCACTGCACTGCCACCATCTTTAGTAGCCATATATGGCTTGAAGCCTTAATATGTAAATAACAGCAACAGAATTTTACAGTTTTTGAGGTGTCAGACAGTGTCAGTCAAAAAGCCTACTTTTTGTTTTGGACTGGATGTTATGTGTTTTATTCACTAGATGTGCTAGCCCCAGTAGCAGGCCCAGAAACATTGTCATTTGTATAAACGTGATTGTCACTAGCAGCATACTATCATCACTAACAGACTGAGAGAAATTAGTATATAAATATCCCTTTAGATGTCAATAATCTTACCCACCATATATGGGCTCTTTCATTCATAACAGACTCATGCAGTATGAGCAAAATGGAAGAGGTATGACACAATTCCTTAAAATTACAATTGAGCAAGGACTTGATATCTAAGCAGCAAGCATTTTAAGCAATTAATAAACCACTCTGAACAGAAGTAGCCTTCTTCCACACAGTGCTTTATTGAACATGAATGCAAACATTGCTTTATTGTAATACACTCTACCAGTATCGCAGCATGTTTCAATACAGCTGAAGGCCTGGATTGATTTTCTTTATTTATGGTAAGTTTGCAGAGCATACCAAGTCGATTAGTGTTTGCTGCATCTTCAGTTCAGTGTACTCTGCAATATGTCTGCATGAAAAGCTTGTCAAAATCAATTAATGAGCTTTGATAATAAAGTGAAAATGAAATCAGAATATAGTGTATATCATTTCATTAATTAGAGTGCTACATTTATGTTCCTTTATGCATGATGGATCAATTGGGAATACAAAACAGTGAAGGAAGATCATAAACAATGGAGCAAATTTAGTTAAGTAGCTTTCTACTGCAAACAGACCCAATGTTTTCTAATATTCATCAAACATCACTAAGAAGCCAAAATACAAAATTTGAAAATTTTCATCAATACCTAAAATTTTGTAGTAGAATGTTATACATCATATAAAATGTTAATGATATCAGTAAAAAGCCATTATCATTTCAAGTAGACACAAGTCCAACAGTGACATTACATAACATGGTAATATACTACAGAACAGGTTTACCACCATTGTCACTAGCTGACAACCGTATAATTTTATGTGACAAGAAAAGAATACCAGTCAATATTATGTTCAGAACAGAAGCCAGTCAGAAGCAAGTGATACAAAGTACCCAATACTCTCAGGTTCCTGTGGTATAAGACATTTGTTTTCTCAATTTAGAAGAACTCTGTGAAAAACTTTGAGATCTATCTTGGATGTTCCATCAATTTCAAAGTCCATATTACCTTCGAACCAACAGCAACTATTCAGTTTCTTGGAGCAGGCTCTGTACCAATTTCCCTTCGAGCAGTAGTAAAGAAGGAGTCAGAGAAACTACAGAATCTCTGTATTGTCAAATATGTAAATGAGAGCAAATGAGCCACACTTACTATATGCACAAAAAATAAATGGACTATTGCAGCTTTGTGCACATTTTAATATTGTAGTCAACTACATTTGCATTTAGATTATACATTACAAAGATAAATAATCATTTTCCTTGCAGTTAAGCTTCAGAGAATGAAATCAGTATATCTTCTATGAATGGTTCTGAAATGAAAGTGGATCACCAGAATTTAATATTGCAAGTTTCTGTGAACATTAATGGCTAGTTGGATGAAATGAAGGAAAATATAAAAAAATCAAAGGGCAGAAAATATTAGTAGTATCAAGTCAATGGAAAGTATATTAACCAAAGGAGGCACTGATGCCAAAAACAAAGTTGAGGATAGAATGTAACTCAAATGAATACATAAGTTTTAATGCCAAGGTTAAGAATGTAATTTTCAGAATAGATTGCAACTTAGAAACTAAATGTTCTCCATTGGAAGACAGTCAAATATGTGAATGTTTGCAGTAGCCAGATAATGTGAATGAGTGTGATATAATGAATGTAGCAGTGACCAATGTGCATGTTGATGCAGAGCAAAGATATATTATTTTAAAAGTGAAAGTTATTTATTATGACAATTTGTTGTTGTGTGGTATTCAACTTCTCCCAGCATTATTCATGATGGATAGCTCACGGGTCAATGATCAGATGTCATCCAACAGGCACAATTTTCCACCATTGCCTTCATCACCTCATGATGTAAACATGCTAATTTTCCGAAATATTGGGCCCTCATTGACCCATTAAATAAAGAACTATTTCATCACTGGCGATTCCACTGTTTTGTTTATGTAAATAATGAAGTGAATGGCATAGAAGCAGTTGGTAACGGAGTTGGTAGTGATTTGAACAGTGACATAACTGATTTTTTTTATAATGTAGAAAATGTTAATGGGGCTAACGTCCTTGTGGTGGTGAAGTCAGATACAATAGCTGGGGAAAAAATATGATACTGTAAAATCAAAGGGGTTAAGATCAAACATGTGTTCATCACGAGAAAGTGCTTGGTAATATAAAGCATGTAGCACTGGTGATGCTGAAAAAATAAAGTGTATGGAACACTAAGACATAATGATCAAGAAATTGCAGGAAGTGCATGATTCAATGGAGGGATTCCCATGGTTTTATAAACCTAGAAATGCCTGCTGTAAGATGGACTGGGAAGAGTTTACTTATCTGTGCTTGTAGAGTTGTGTAAACTATTGGAAAGCCAATAAATTCAAGTTAGCAAGGGAGTTGTTATCTAAGGTAAATGAGAACAAATGATGGAAGGAGACTGATAAGTATCGTAAATATTTGATGATAATTTTAAAATATAGCCACTGGAAATGGAGTCTAGTATAATCATCATACTTCCTGTTTCTTTTGAAGTAATTTTTTAAAAAACTATATATTATTTGTTCATAGAAAGAGAACAACTGTGCAAGAAGAAAACATAACACAATAAAAAGTTAAAACAGATAGATTGACACTGAGAGCAAGTTTTATGTAGAATGAAAAGAAGTCACATATATCTTCAGGTTTATGAAAGACATGTAACTATTTTAGTGTATGAAAGTGACAAAATGTACATTGAAGATGAATGAATGGTATAAGTGTGTGGTGTGTGTCTGTCTGTGTGTGTGTGTGTGTGTGTGTGTGTGTGTGTGTGTGTGTGTGTGTGTGTATGCATGATTTTATGATTGATATAGTTTTGCTGCAATTGACAATGCTTACTCCAGAAACATAAGGGGTAGCACTAAGTGTTTTTCATGACTAAACAATGATGGCTGTCAGAGTATTCTGTGCGTATGTGAAATATGTATTGATGAATGGTAAGTGGGAATAAAATATAAGCTTTCCATGAGATGACTGAGGAGATGTGGTTGGCATTATTTTTTTGAACATGTAGATGTAAAATTTGATTGCTACCATGTAGAATAGGTAATGTTAAAAGTGGTATGGGGGCATGGATATTTATCACCAACATAGTTCTAGCTCTATTAATGAATACATTGTTTTTATCTACAAATGCTCCTTTAAATAACAGTTATTTCTGAATGCTGGATAGTAGACTTGATGCTAATGTGGCATGATTTGTATGTCCAATGAACTGAAGCTGTCCTGAGCCAGAGCACTGAAGTTCCCACAGTAGATTCAGTTCTGGTCCAGTGTAGCAAGAAAACTGACTACACAACATTACAAAAATATATTCAAAAACTGAAGATTAAGTTAAGCAAGTGTGGCAAAAGTGCTCTTTGAAAATGTGCAGTGAAATAATTGACAGAAACACCTTTATCAGTTATGAAATCAAGCAACAGAATTTCCAGGTTGGAATTTTGATCATATAAGGAAAAGGTACATTGACACTCACTGTGAAACTAGGGAGAGTAGTGTGATGATATGATTCACAGTGTCCACTTACATGCAGTAAAAAGTAAAAAAATGTGGTCCCAGATGTGTGTTACACTGTTATTAAGTAGTGAATCCAAATGACATCAGGCAGTGGGTGCAGGAGGAGTGTCTGAGAGCAAGGGGCAAGCATTCTGCTGTTGGTGGGCCTGATGGTATCAAGTTTGTATAACAAGGTACTAGACAATGTATTTTAAAAAACAGGTTCTGTACAGGTTTTATTCAACCTGCCATGATAAATATTCAGATACTTACATTTTATTATCACAAAATTGCAATAGATCTATATACCCTGTTACTGCTTTCTCAGTCTGACTCCAGTACTGACTCAAGTTTTGACTTTGCTGTCAGTGAGTTATTCTAATGACGTCTGAGTCTGTTCTGTTCGAGATACTGAAGTACAGCTTCTTCTGTTCTTCTCCCAGAATAGTTACAATGCACTGCATTCTATGCTACTTATGATTTTTCCTACGTATACTGCCACTTTGGTGAATGTCTGACAGCTGTCAATCATCCACTGAGTACCAACCATTTACCCAAATTCAACTGCTCACTGCAGCCACCCTGCCCACATTATTACCCATGGACCAGCAATTCTACACTATCGGCAGCTTATACATGTGTATGAGTTCAGGCTACCAACACAGAACTCTTGAGCTCATAAAATCCTACTACCTCAGACACTTTACTGTGACAACTCACTCAAAGCATCTCAAGATCCTAGCGCCTTTATGTATTACATTGACTTCTCTATTTTAATAAAGTATGTTTGAAGTTGCTATCCTTATTTAGTTCTAGGTCCCACAATCTTCTTTTCTGCAAATAGATGAAAAGAAATTTTATTCACTGTTTAATTTGAACTTACCACATTGTGGTAAGCAGTTTGGATCATTATACACCAATAACATCCATGTCACTATAACAATATCTTACTGGGAGACAGCGATGAACGTTATACCATTGGTGTGTTGTCATTCAACAGAAACATAGTAAAGGCGTGCATGGAGCTTAGGGAATGCACACTTCCTCTACAGACATTGCTCCAAACCTACATATGAGATATTGATGATGAAAAGCTCCAGAATGCCTAGAACACTTATTTGTGAAATGTTCTACATGGGTTTAAAATGCCTTGAAATTATTTCTTTCTAAATCTAAAACTATGTGTACTGGCCGTGTCTCGTCATTTACTACCAAATGACTGCCAAGTAATCCTATGCCAATGGTGTCATTCAGATGTAGTACAGAGGGGCATGGGATCAGCATACCATTCTTCCAGCCTTTTAAACCTTCCCAGACCTGGGAGCCACTACTTCTCACTCAAATAGATCCCCAAATGGCATTACAAATCTGGATATACTATGTTCCAGCAGTATCACCTAGCTAGAACTCCAGGCAGTACTGGGAATCTAACACAAGTTCTCCACATATCAGACATACTGAAAAATTAACTTTGGAGGCAGGCAAATATTTATTTCTACTTTAGAAGAGATGCATGAACTCCTCACATTTCATTTTTCATAGAAAACTGCTGGTGGTTTCTGTTAATGAATTAGGTTGACAATGTTTATAAAAACAAATTTTTTCTTGTATCTTTCTGGTGAAATTTCTACTTATTCCCAGTTTATTGAGTCAACATATATTTGTGAAAGAAGATTTCTCAGCTACTGATATTACTTAACAGAAATAATTTCAGATTTAAAGAGACTTCAATCATGATGTGTCAATATTACTCTAATTCAGTAGGAAGCACACATAATGTTCAATAACTAGCTTTAGTTTTGTACAGCACTGAGTAAAGACTTACTCTCCTCTCTTTAGTTTTGTCATGTATTCAGTTGAAGGCTTGCTAGTTGGTTTCATTTTGATGCTGGATGCAGTCATGGGGCAGGTTCCTTCTCTGCTGGTCAACATAATTCCTTGCATTGCTTCATGTCGTGGAAACCTAGAAGCATGAAGTCGATGGAGAAATATGACAATGGATGTATCCAACTGAATATCAGTATTCTGTCACTATAATATTACATCAGTGCAGAACAAGTAAGCTTGTTGTATGGTTAATGTAATGATCTATGTTCACATGATTGTTTGGTTGACCTTTATGCATCCTCAGGACAGTTGTGTTACCATCCTCTGATGCTAGAATATATAGCAAACTTTACCCGCTAATTATCATAAGTTGTGAAGCCTTCCTCCGATCTAGTCTTGTCAAATGGCTGTATACAAGAGTGCAGTTATTTTTTATTCAGTGTGATTAATCATAAAACCATGTTCAGATTTGAGTAACATATTTCAGCTCCCAAAACATTTTAATTTTTAAGGATTTCTTTCTGCACTTATTAGCTAAGTAATAATACTGAGATACACACCACCAGTCTCTGCAGTACAAATACCAAACAAAACAAATACAACCCAATAACCAAAAAATAACAATAATACTTATGTACTGACTCGAACCAAATGTAATTACAGTGAGGGACACATGGTATGGCGAAAATATAAGTCTAAAGATGCTCTGAATGTATTAAATGATTTTAATTTTCATTTTCCTGTTTACAATTGGAATTGTTTTTACAGTGCACAAAAGAATGTTGTTAAGTGCCCTCTTACCTCTGGCTATTATACTGTATAGTTTTAGTAATTTAAACTTAGCAATGTCCTACATTTGCAAGTAGATGACATTTTATAAACATAAATAATTATTTTCCTTATACGTAAGGTAAGATGATTCATTCAAAGAAAATAGTGGTTACTGATGCCACTTTTGTAAGTACTACACACTATGTTACTAAATCAGGGACTGAGTCAGTAAATCACACATTATAATTTTTGTACAAACGTTGTGAAAGTCATGAGGCACATCATTTGTTAAAAGAAATTAAAAATGAAAAAAACCTTAAAATTACAGGACATCATTGGGATACAGATGTTCTTTGCATTGAAATGACACAAAGAAACTGGTCTCTTTTACATTGTTTATTTGCCTGCACTGTCTATCATTTCTAACAGACTTGTATTTGAGAGGACGTGTGTGCCAGTCCACAACAGTTCAGTTGGGTTTTGGTTCCCTGTAGAATCCAACCCCATCCCTTACACATATTGTTCATCTTTTGAAACTGAAATTCATAGGTTGCATATTGTAATTGAAGCTGACAGTCTCTAAATGAGCTATAAGGCTAAAAAACTCTATTCCATGAGCGTAGATTTTCACCATATCTCCTTAAGAAAGCAGTGCAAGCCATGCCTCAGTAGCAATCAAGAGACCAGGAAGAAGAATCAAATAGAGATGTTGTCAGTTGTTACGTGATTTTTTCAATGTGCGAGAAGTGATTTCTTTCTTTTTTTTTAAAAAAAAAAAAAAAAAGAAGGGAAGGATCAAGGCGTTAAGTTCAATATGAGTGACCTTTCTGACATCAGAAACTTCTGTGGGAAAGGTTAGTGACAATATACAGCAAAAAGCAAGGATTGGTGTCATTGTGAGAAATATTACGTATAGGCCATACCCAACAAACTATAAAAAAACAATTTAATGAACTTAGGCAGCTGGTATTTACTTCTTTGCCTGAATAAATCAGCATTGGCTGAGTATTGCACCTCTGCTCACTACTCTATGAGCACTTTCAAAAACTGTCCGCCGTCACATCTTTCTTGAGAAATGAGGTTAAGGAAGTAGTGAAAAATAACTAGCACCAGATATAAGCAGTCTATATGAATTTTTCAAATTAGAAAATTCCAGTACATGGATTCTGGACATATCTGTTATATACTGCCATAGTAATTTCTCTTGTGAATCTGAACCTCATCATAATTTGACTGACTGAAGAGTTGATGCTTAAGCATTTTGACTTGCATCTTCCACATTCAGTTTTATTTTTAACTACGGTTATCACATTTTTATAGTGACTTCTTCATTTAATAACATGTCCATCTTAAGGAACAACACTACAGTGAGCTCAGCAGACAATGGAAGGATCTGCATGACAATCATTGTATGAATTATAACTGAAACGTCAGGATCAATAGCTTGGTACATTACAAAAGATATAATTGCTATCACTGTTTTCTTGACTGCCACAAGTCCAATACAAGCAGTGCATTGGTCCTCATACTGTGTCTACTGATCACATTTTTGCACAGACACAGAGATAGCTGTTTCTGCTGTTCCACAATCTGAACTACTAGAGGTGTACACTGACATGGAATGACATGGTCATAAATTTTCTGTGCCATACTAGAATGGATATAGGGGTAAGTTTTTATTCAGGTGCTATTCCATAGAGTTATTGTTTCAAAAAATTCAGTGACACTTAAAGAAAATCCTACTCTGGTTCAATGTGTTTTAGGAAGATACCCACATCACTAATAACAGTGGTTCTGAAACCATAGGTACCCACAGGCTGAACCAGAACTCCAGTGACAAACATTCGTGGATACTTTCCGAGTATATTGGCATTGGAGATCTGTGGTATCTGGCAGCTAACTACAGAGTAACTGCACTTTGTTTTGTTTATTGCTTGAATAAGCTCAACATCTTTATTGCACTGAATATAGTGGACAACAGTGCAAATGAGGACAGTTTGACCTGTGTGTCTTGTTTTGATTTGGTCACGGTACCTGCTGTTGACAGCAGTAATTCACTCCATATCACATTGTCCTCAAGTTTGCTTTCAGTACTGCACCATTCTGCCCAGGATTTTGTTTCCCAGCAGTTTTAGTTGTGCATTAATGACGATACACAGCAGTATTAAGGCTAGGCATACCAATGAAAAGTTGGAAAATCTGCACTTGGTTTACGAATTCACTGAATGCAATGTAAAAATAGCATAATGAAGCTGTGATAACAGAATAAGTGGTACTTCTTGTGGTTGTTGCATAGTCTGAGTTGTGTGATGTACATTTTGATTACTGCTTATAACAGACTTCTTCACTGTCCTGAAGGTATTTGCACAGACACAAGGATGACTGCATTTAACAAATCAAATAAATTACAATTACATTAATTACCCACCAGAGGGAATGAGCCCTTATACTAAAATTTTAAAAAAGTATCCCTGAACAATCTTTGAAAGCTTATCAGTGGAGTTCTGGGTCAGGTGACTATGTGAAAAGGTGTCCGACATGAATATGCCCACACGAGAGGAGTTAACAGACTTTGAATGCCGAATGGTAGTTGGAGCTAGATGCATGGGAGACTCCATTTTCCAAATCGTTTCAGAATTCATTATTGCAAGATCCACAGTGTCAAGACTGTGCTGAGAATCCCACATTTCAGGGTTTACCTCTCACCTCAGATCACACAGTGGTCAATGGCCTTCACTTTATAACTAAGAAATTTTGCATATTTGTGGGAAGGTCATAAGGGACCAAACTGCTGAGGTCAACTGTCCATAGGCCTACACACTAGTATTTGACCTAACTTAAACTAACATATGCTAAGGGCATCACAACACCCATGCCCGAAGGAGGACTTGAACTACTGATGGGGAAGGCACGTGAACTGTGACAAGGCAACTCAAACCGCATGGCCATCCTGCATAACATGACTAAGAACAGTGGTGTTTGCGTTGATTTGTCAGCGCTAACAGACAAACAACACTGCCTGAAATCACCAGAAAAATATATCTAGGATGCATGATAATTGTACCCGTTAGGACAGTGCAGTGAAATTTGGCATTAATGGTATATGGTAGTGGACAACCCATGTGAGTGCCTTTGCTAACAGCTTGACATGATCTACATTGCTACTGCTGGGCTTGTAATCATATCAGTTGGACTCTAAATGACCAAAACCTGTGCCTTGGTCAGATGAGTCTAAGTTTCAGTTGGTGGGAGCTGATGATGGGCTTCAAGTGTGGCCCAGACAACATTAAGCCAAAGAGTCAGGTTGGCAATGAGGCACTGTGAAAGCTTGTGGTGGCTCCATAATGATGTGGGCTGAATCAGTCATCACTGCCTGGAAATGGTTATTTTCAGTTACTTAGGTTTCAGCAGCTAGAATTAGCTCTTACAGAACCTTAGAGGAATAATAATCAGAATGTACAACGTGGTAATTTTAACATTAAATTTCCTTCAGATATAACAATTATAAACAGCTGGAATCATTGTTGTCAACTTTCAACCTGCTCCCAAGGGTCACATTCTCAAGAAGAGTATACTGGCTTAGAAAGATCTTGATTGATAATCTGTTTATAGACCCCATGAATTACAATGACATGGAAACACAAGCCATAGTAAAAGGTATGTCTGATTATGATCGTCAAATCACAATGTGTATACTTGCCAGAAGGAAAAGAGTAAATTGCCACATTCTTCGTAAACATGTTATAATAATAAATAGGGAATCTACCAATCACTTAAAAAAGAGTTTACACTTTTAACAATGGGAGGAAGCACATGAGGCAGACACAGAGAATCAGAAATTCAATTCATTCCTGGACATAATTGGCAAACATTTAGAAATCTGCTTCGTCCAAACAGGAGTTAAAATGAAATCATCCTGTTATTGAAAAAAGGAGTTGGTAACAGCTGGCATCAAAATATCATGTGCTAAAAAGAGAGACCTGTATGCAGAGCAAAATATGACCACTAACCTGGAACCTGCACTAGAGAAAAAAGAAAGTACTCTAAAATTCTAACATGTGGAATCAGGAGGGACAAACAAACACCCCATGCAGAAAAAAATAGGAAATCTAACAATAAAGTAATAACCATATGGAACATCATAAAAAGTGAGACAAGTAGGAACATAAAATCTCAACAAGCGGAGACTCCACTATCCTCTGGCAGTGGCTCACACAGCAACAATCAAAAAGCTGAAGCCTCAGATTGTAATAGCTTTTTTCTCACAGTAGCTGAAACAACAGGGAGCTATCATAAAAAAATCTCCAAAGGAGCCACAGAGCTACTAAATCATATGCAAATCACACCAAATATAGCACTTTATTTCAAAAGCACAACTCCTAAAAGAACTGAATAAAATCATAAAGCCTCTGGATGTTCTGGATATGATGGAATATCGAACAGGATTTTAAAATCATGTGGGGACTTATTCAGCCACATATTATGCTATTTATGTAACCAGTGAATGAAAACTGGGACATTTCCAGATAGACTGAAACATGGATTAGGGTTGTCCATCCATAAAAGTGGGGCAACCATTATACTATCCAATTGTTGACTCATCTCTTTGCTGCCAGTGTTCTCAAAAGTGTTTGAGACAGTAGAATGTGATAGGGCTTATGATACAAAATGGCTCACTAACTTCTGCATAGTTTGAATTTCATAAGAGATGCCCCACACAGAGAGCTATATTTAGCATAGCAGATGAAACTGTAGGTGAATTAAATCCCTTAAGGTACCCAATGGAGATCTTCTGTGACACTTCCTGTGCACCACAGCTCCATCAGCAAACAGCCACAGATTGCTACATATATAAATGAAGTGATCGATATGATGAGCAGCAGTCTGTGAGTCTTTGCTGATGATGCTGTGGAGAGTGGGAAGTGTCACCACTGAGTGACCATAGGAGGATACAGAATGGCTCAGTAAAAGTTTCTAGTTGAGTTGAATAATGGCAACTTCCTTTAAATATAGCAAAATAAATGTTAATACAGATGACTAGGGAAAAAAGTCCTATAATGTTCAAATACAGCAATACTAGTGTGCTGCTTGACACAATGACATTGATTAAGTATATAAGTTTAACACTGAAAAACAACATGAAATGGTACAAGCATGATAGGACAGTTTCATAGAAAGTGGTTGGTCAACACTGGTTTACTAGAAGAATTTTAGGAAAGTGTGGTTTCTTAAGTACTGGTTGCATGTTACGAGTTCCTGCCAGCTTGGATTAAACAAATACATTTAAGCCATTCAGAGGTGGGCAGCTAGATTTGTCACTGGCAGTTTCAGTCACTATGTGAGTATTATGGAGATGCTACATGAGTCCAAATGGGAATCCCTGGAGGGAAGATAATGTTCTTTTCGCAAAGCACTACTGAAGAAATTTAAACAACCAGCATTTGAAGTTGGCTGTAGAGTAATGCTACAGCCACCACTGTACAATTCTCGGCAGCATCACAAAGACAAGATAAGAGAAATTTGGGTTTGTGCAGAAGCATAGAGGTAGTGGTTTTTCTCTTGCTCTGTTTTGTGGGTGATAGAGGAAGAGAAATTACTAGCAGTGGTACAATTCTCCACCATGCATCTTTTGGTGGCTTGCACAGTGTGTATGTAGATGTACATGAAGAGGAATATACCATAATCCTGTATATACTGCTCCTACATGGATCAGAAAGATGAACTCTAACTAATTCCTGCATGTGGGTCTTTGAGCAGTGATTCTAACTTTGCTGCACACCCAAACGGTGCAGTAAGAATCACTGATACTAGCCACAATTAGGAATATGCAGAATATAGATATATATGTATATGTATATAAAGTACTTAGCATTTGTGAAAGCAGCAGACAAATTTCCAATATTCTGTGCAACCCTCACATGCTTGTGTCAATGACAGTCATGACTCAAAGTATACACAGTGGGTTGCAGGGTCAGCAGTAGTGTCATGGTCACTGTAGGAGAATTGTCATGGTGGTAGCTGTCTCCAACTTTAATGGCATTCTTATTCACCATGATATTGTCAAACATCAAAGTCTGACCAAGTATGGTAACATTTGTTTCATGTAGCTTAAGGAATAACAAAGAAAAAAAAATCTGCTAGGGCTGCTGGAACAATTTACACTAGCTCATATAAGTCACTGAACAATCGCAAAAATAACAATTAAGCAAACACATATGAATGAAATGTAATGAAATCCAGAAAATGCGACATAGCAATTAAGCACCCACAATCTAAAATCGACATAAGGGTGACCTCTGAATTTCATTTTCATCTGAAAGTGTGAGTATATGACCCCTTCTCTGATTTTGTGAAGACCTACACTTTTCTGTACCAGTCACTCCTGTCTTCATGTATCTCCCTGTAATTCTTAGTTTTATGATAGCTATTACTATGGATTTAAATACTTTTTTTTTTTTCAAATGTACAGGGGTGAAGACTGTTGGGTAACAAAAATTGGTGAAACTTAGTGTGCTATGACAGGCATACAATTCAAGTCTGTTCTTCTTTTTTTACTGCCTTTTCACTGAGGTAATGCTAACTATAAACTACCTTTCTTTCTGTGGTTATGTTCCTCAGATAATATGTAAACATATAGAATATTTGAAGAACCAGTAAAAAGACTTACTTACTAATATAAAAGGCTGATAAATGACTTACTGCGCTGGAGACTGTATCTGATACAATGCAGATACCTCCTTCGTCGTCCCTTTTCCGTACTGGCCCTCCACAGCAGGTACATCTTGCACAGCAGCTGCTTTTCTTTCATTACACGGTCGAAGGACCAGAATGCTAGAAACACACTTTGGCCTGCAACCACTGGGTCTCAACTGTCCATATTTATTTAAGTATTTATTTATATTTATTCATCCAGGGATCATTTCACAATGACATCTGAACTGTCAAGTTTATACAATGAAAATCAGTTCGTCAAAATACACAAACACACAGAACATATAATTATGCTTTTTGAGGGTGGTAAAGATGATCAGCTGTGGCCTTAATGAAGGAACCATCCTTGTATTTGCCTGAAGACATTTAGGAGTACCTGTGTTAACTGAAATCAGGATGACTGGACAGAGCATAGTGCATCCCACCAAATGTGAGGATGCAGCTGCACAGCCTCATTCAGCTGGATGCTATCATTCAATATGTTTTGATTTACACACAACTTGATTCAGATAACCTACCCTACGAAACAGAAATGTGGATACAGCTACAACATCTCCACTAAGCTGTGACTGTGTGACTTCTTTTATTTTACCATGATATACCCATATGAATAATTTGTGCACATGTGCAAGTGCATGTGTGTGTGTGTGTGTGTGTGTGTGTGTGTGTGTGTGTGTGTGTGTGTGTGTGTGTGTGCCTGATTTTTTGATATATATTATTTTACTGTAATTGAGAATGTGTTCTACACAAATATAAGGGGTATCATTAAGTGTTTTTCATGACTATTCAGTGATGGCTGTTAGTGTGTTCTGTGTGTATGTAAAATATATGTTGATGAATTGTAAGTGAGAATAAAATATAAGCTTCCCATGATATGACTGAGGAGATATTGTTGTCATTATTTTTATGAATCATGTAGATGTAGAATTTGTTTGCTACAATGCAGAATAGGTAATGTGTAAAGTGGTATGAGGGAATGGCAACTCATCACCGAAATAGGTCTAGCTCTATTAATGAATACATTATTTTTATTTGCAAGTGCTTTTTTAAATAACAATTATTTCTTATTGCTGGATAGTAGACTTGGTGCTAATTTGGCTAGATTTGTATGTCCAATGAACTGAAACTTTCCTGAGCTAGAACACTGACGTTCTCACAGCAGGGTCAGTTCTGGTGCAGTGTAGCAAGAAAACAGACAACAGGATGTTATGAAAGTACCTTCAAGAACTGAAGAACAATTTAAGTGAGTGTGGCGAAAGTGCTCATTGAAAATTTGCAGTGAAATAATTGACAGAAACATCTTTTTGTTGTGACAGTGGCACGAGATTTAAAACTGCCGCTACGTCAGTACGCGAACACGGCGATAGAGGTGCTCCGTAGCTCGGCCGAGCGCGGGAGCGCCACCTGGCTATGAACAGCGCCGGCCGCATGTCACGGCACGGCAGTGGAGTGACAGATTCGGAGTTGGTAGCATGTAACTCGCTATTGCTCTACGTTGTATATCCACGCAATTTATTAGGATTAAAGGTTATAACACTTTTTGGCGACGAGGTCAGATATTTTTTTTCCTGCGTTGTGGAATTGTGTGTTCGTGTCGGGGCAGACATGGAACAGCTTATGCAAGCGCTTATTGACCAACAAACACAGCTCACGGCTGCTATTCAGGCGCAACAAACACAGCAGACGGCTGCTATTCAGGCGTTGTCGACGTCGCTTACTCATCATCTGTCTTCCTCTTCTCCGCCTCCGTTCCCTCCTTACGACGAGGCCGCTGAAGACTGGGAGGATTATGAGAAACGTTTGCGGCAACACTTCTTGGCTTTTGCCGTTGTCGACGCTCCTATGTGGAAGTCGTTATTTGTATCTTGGATTTCCCCACGGATCTATCAGCTGCTATCTCAGTTAGCCCCTCTGCGGGAACCTGCCTCTCTGTCATACCAAGAAATGTGTGACTTATTGTCTAACTATTACCGAAAAAACACCCACGTCGTTGCTGCCCGCATGGCGTTCTACTGGTGTCGTAAACAGCCCCATCAATCTTACCGGGCTTGGGCGGCGGAACTACACGGTCTGAGTAGGAGATGTCAGTTTGTCACGGACACTCATCATGAGTCTTATGCTGATTCAATGGTTCGGGACGCTATTCTACGGCTTGCTCCTGATAAAGAAGTTCGGCAACGTGCCTTACAACTGCCAAACCCGTCGTTGTCGGAAGTTCTCAGCATCGCTCAATCTTTTGAAGTGTCTCACGCTGCTGGTGCGGAAATAGACGCGTGGTGTGACGTGGGCGCTGTACCGACCACTTTCGACGCGGACAATTTGCCTGTTTCACAGGGGAACGACGATGTGGCAGCGGTTCACTCGCGTCAACAACGTCGCGTCGGGCCACCACGCTCGCAGCGAAAACAGTAACCACAGAAGCAGGTTCGTTCCGCACTTCCTTCTTGTCCACGTTGTTTCGTACAGCATGACAGGGCTGCGTGTTCAAAACGTTGGGCCACGTGTAATTCATGTAGGAAAAAAGGCCACATTGCTTCTGTGTGTCAGTCCCCTAAAGTTTCTGTCGACGAGGACGAGGCATCGGACATGGATGTTAACTGTGTGCTTACTCAAACAAATAAGTTGTTTGTTACTGTTCGTGTTCTGGATAAAGACATTCGCATGCAAGTGGACACTGGCTCTGCAGTAACTCTCATTAATTATCGCACGTATTTGGAGTTGGGCTCCCCTCCCTTGTCTCCCGTTACGCGGAATCTGCGAACTTATAATAAGCAGAAAATTCCTATCGTTGGCCAGTTTAATGCTTCCACTGCCTACAAGTCTGTTGTTAGGCCCCTCACGTTTTATGTGGTGGATCATGCGGGCACGGAAAACCTGTTCGGTTATGATGCTTTCCAGTTGTCCGGGTTCTCCATTGATGACGATGTGCACCTCATATCTGAGGATATTCCGTATCAACAGCTGGATGGATTGTGTTCAGAATTCTCGTCCGTGTTCTCTGCTGGTCTGGGTCATGCCAAGGATTTTGAAGCCCACATTACTCTTAAGCCTACGGCTCGCCCTAAGTTTTTCCGGGCACGCCCTATTCCGATGGCGTTGTGCGCACCTGTCAAGGCTGAGATAGACAGGTTAACAGCTTCAGGGATTCTCCTTCCTGTTACCTCCAGCGAATGGGCATCGCCAATCATGGTGGTTTCTAAACCAAACGGGAGTCTGCGATTGTGTGGTGATTTTAAAGCCACTGGCAACGCTCAGAGCCTCATTGACACTTATTCTCTTCCCCGTCCTGAGGAGTTATTTACCAAGCTCGCTGGGGGTCAGTTCTTTTCCAAACATGACTTATCGGAGGCGTACCATCAGATGCCGTTGGATGAGTCTTCCAAGGAATTTCTCGTCATCTACACTCCTTGTGGGTTGTATCAGTACCAGAGGTTACCATTTGGCGTCGCTAGTGCGCCGGCCATTTTTCAGCGGTTTTTGGAACAGCTCACGGCTTCCGTTCGCAGCTGCATCAACTAGCTGGATGACGTTGTCACGGGGGCCTCCACTGAGGAGCACCTTCGCAATTTGCGTTCACTGTTTCGGGTTCTGCATTCGGCTGGGTTGAAGTGCAATCTGGACAAGTCACAGTTCTTCCAACCCTCCATTGTGTATCTTGGTTTCCACTTGTCCCATGAGGGTATACGTCCTCTACGACAGCACGTTGCGGCTATTACCGCTCTACCCCGACCATCTACGGTGAAAGAACTTCAGGCATTTCTAGGCACGATTGCTTATTATCACAAATTCATTCCATCCGCGGCGGCGGTGGCTCACCCCTGCATCAGCTGTTATGCAAAAACGTTCCTTTCTGTTGGTCCGACGAGTGTGAGCAGGCTTTTGTCCGCCTGAAGGCTCATTTGCAGTCGGTGCCTTGTCTTGCCACATTCCATCTGGGTCAGCACTTGGTTCTGGCGACTGACGCATCACAGTATGGCCTAAGGGCAGTTCTCGCCCAGCGGTATGAGGATGGGTTGGAACGACCAATCGCCTACGCTTCCAAGGCCCTCAACGATGCCCAACGGCATTACTCTCAAATCGAAAAGGAGGGGCTCGCTATCATTTATGCTCTAAAAAAGTTGGGCGTTTTTTTGTATTCTTCTAAGTTTCGCCTCATTACCGACCACAAGCCGCTGGTCTCTCTGTTCAGCCCCTCGGCGTCGCTTCCGGACAAGGCAGCTCACCGCCTGCAACGTTGGGCCTTATACTTGTCTCGTTTTCACTATGAGATTCACCATTGCCCCACGGCCCAGCACGCCAACGCTGACGCGCTGTCGAGTTTGCCGATGGGCCCCGACCCGGTTTTCGATCGAGATGAACTACTCTGTTTCCACATTGATGAGGAAGAACGTCGTGCGGTCGAGGGTTTTCCACTTACAGGTTCGCAGGTCACGTCGGCTACTGCGCGGGACCCGATCCTGCGTCAGGTGATTGGTTTTGTTCAACGGGGTTGGCCGGACAGGACCAAGGGCCGGGCATCAGACCCCCTTCGCAACTACCATGCCTTGTGCCTTCGTCTGTCTGTTCGTGAGGGTGTTGTTCTTCTGGCCACGGATGGCGCATCTCCTCAGGTCGTGGTGCCAGCCTCTCTTCGCAAAGATGTTCTCAAACTATTGCATGAAGGCCATTGGGGGATTTCTCGGACTAAGTCCGTGGCCCGCAGGCACGTTTATTGGCCCGGTATTGATTCAGACATCGCCCACATGGTCGCTTCATGTGGTCAGTGTGCTCAACAACTGGCTGCACCCCGTATAATGCCCTCTCCGTGGCCTGACCCGGCGCAGCCGTGGGAACGGGTGCACACTGACTTTGCCGGCCCCTTCCTCGGCACTTATTGGCTACTGTTGATTGACGCCTTCTCAAAGTTTCCGTTTGTTGTTCGATGTCTGTCTCCCACCACTGAGGCGACGACGCTGGCTTTGTCCAAAATCTTTGCGCTAGAAGGTCTTCCATCCACGATCCTGCAATCGAATGGGGAAGTCGAGCGCCTTGTCCGCACTTTCAAAAGCCAGATGAAAAAACTCCTTAGTGATTTTTCCACAGATGACGCTCTGTTGCAGTTTCTGAGTTCTTATCGCTTCACGCCTCTGGGTGATTGCAGCCCCGCTGAACGCTTGCATGGCCGCCAACCACACACTCTACTGAACCTGCTTCACCCTGTCAGGCCTTGTACTGTGTCCCCCAGTGCGGGTAAGTACTCGGTGGGCGCCGACGTGTGGGCACGAGGGTATGGATCTCGCCCTAAATGGATTCCAGGGGTGGTCAAGGCTCTTCGCAGCCGCCGGCTTTGTGAAATACGTATGGACGACGGCATGGTTGTTCGCCATTACTACCAGATGCACTCATGAGTGGTGGTCACGCCGGTGCCTCCGCCCCTTCTTTCGCCTCCACCAGCCCGAGAAGCCAGTCCTGTCCCTGCTGCCGATCTTCCGTGCGTGTTGCTGCAGCCGACGTCGCTACCGCTTCCGAGTACGGCGGAACCGGCCCAGTCACAACGCCACCTTCTCCGGGACCCATATCGCTGGAGCACACCCCCAGGTCCATGACACCTGTGGATGCTGCTTCGGAGTTTTCACCCATCGTCTCGTCCAGGAGGCCCGTTCCACGCGCAAGCTTCCGTCTTGGACATTTTCGACCATACTCTCGTGTTTCTCCACGGGATCTTCTCGGGGCCTCCCGAGAGGCCATGGATGTCTCCGCACTGTCCGTGTCTCCAAGGAAGTGAGTTTTTTTTCAAGGGGGGACAAGTGTTGTGACAGTGCCATGAGATTTAAAACTGCCGCTATGTCAGTATGCGAACACGGCGATAGAGGCGCTCCGCAGCTAGGCTGAGTGCGGGAGCGCCACCTGGCTATGAACGGCGCTGGCCGCATGTCACGGCACGGCAGTGGAGTGACAGATTCAGAGTTGGTAGCATGTAACTCGCTATTGCTCTATGTTGTATATCCACGCAATTTATTAGGATTAAAGGTTATAACACTTTTCTGTGATGAAATCAAGCAATGGAAACTTCAGGTTGGAATTTCGATCATATAACGAAAATATACATTGCTACTCACTGTAAAACTGACCCTCTGAGTTAAAGATAACTAAAAGACACATCACCTTACCGTGTAAGCACTCATCAGGAAATGAAACAAACACACATTCATTCACAGAAGTAAGCAAACCTTGTTTACATACAACCACCTCCTCCAGGAGCTTTTATCGTGATGCTCAAGATGGCAGTCACATGTGCGTGAAGTGTACTTGGTTTTGTGAACGAATGCATGCGTGTGTCTCTGCTTTTTCTTTTCTAATGAAGGCATTGGTCAAAAGTAAATGTGTAAGTGTCTTTTAGTTGTGCCTGTCTGCATGCAATGAGTCATCTTTGTTGTGTCTAAACAAGACAGCCTAGACACAATGAGAGGAAGCCGAAAGGCACGCGCTAAGCCAAAGCAGGGTGCGTGAGGTCTGAAACAGGATACGTAATGAATGCTATAAAGAAAAATACGTAGCTTCTGGAATACTTAACTTTAATCCATCCTTTTGGTACATCTGGAGATTGTGGCGATACAAGTGAGACTCTTTAGATACATGCAATGTTACTAATGGCGCCTTGCTAGGTCATAGCCATTGACTTAGCTGAAGGCTATTCTAACTATTGGCTCGGCTAATGAGCAATACTTCGTCCATGTAGTCGCTAACAAAGTCGTCCGTACAACTGGGGCGAGTGCTAGTCCGTATCTCGAGACCTGCCTTGTGGTGGCGCTCGGTCTGCGATCACACAGTGGCGACACATGGGTCCGACATGTACTAATGGGCCGCGGCCGATTTAAAGCTACCACCTAGCAAGTGTGGTGTCTGGTGGTGACACCACATTCCTCCCCCGCAAATTGGCGAACGGTCGTGTT
This sequence comes from Schistocerca americana, assembly GCF_021461395.2. Taxonomy (NCBI): domain Eukaryota; kingdom Metazoa; phylum Arthropoda; class Insecta; order Orthoptera; family Acrididae; genus Schistocerca; species Schistocerca americana. Next base: position 339,416,417 of record NC_060130.1, read on the forward strand.
ATAAGGCTTCCGCCCGCCGTGGGGAGGCCCCCATGTTGATGTATGCGATGAGGTGGGGAGCCTAACAACAGGCGAGGCTGTGCCACCCGCACCCGGCCATTCGGTCCAAGGGTATCTAGGAAACGCCTGAAAACCTAGTCCAGGGTGCACGTCAACATGCGGTGTATGCGCCCGTAAAGAGACAGGAGGGGCGGAAGGGTCGACCTCCATTGCGTCGGGGTACCCGATGCACGAAGACGCCATGTGGTCCGGAGCGGGCAAGAGTTCCATGGCGGAGGACGGCTGGTCACGGGAAGCGATCGGCGGCGCGTGACCCAGGGAGGCGCTTGGCGGCTGCAGCGAAGCGTCCACTGCGGGCGGCGCCGGCTGGAGGACAGGCGGCGGCGGCGGAGGCGGCAGCGGCGCGTCGCCATGGGGCAAAATGGAAGGCATCGTCGGTAACACCTGGGGATGAGGCGAGGCAGTAGATGGGTCCCCAGGGCACTGACCGGACGGCACCGTCGCTGAAAGCAGACGGGGAGCGGCAGAACCCGTGCGACGACAGAGGTGCAGCTGATTGAGATGCCGACGTACCTCACCAGAGGCCTCCAAAACCAAATACATCGCGCGGCCGAGGCAGCGAAGAATGCCCCTGCGAGCCAACGCCGTGAACCTTGATAGTTGCGATAGAATACAACGTAGCCTGGAGCAAAAGCAGGATTCTGCCGCTGCACAGGAACCTGATGCGGTGGATGCAGCAAAGACATCAAGGTTTGATGAGGACGACCGTGGAGCAACTCAGCCGGCGAGCGACCATCTCGGGGCTGAGAGCGATACGATGACAAAAAGAGCAACAAAGCGTCCTCCCGAGATTGCGACTCTTTCAACTTCAACATCTGTGACTTGAAAGTCCGGACCAATCGTTCAGCGGCACTGTTTGACTGAGGCGAAAACGGCGCGGATGTCAGATGTTGAATACCATTGGCCTGGCAGAATGACTGAAATTCTGTGGACATGAATTGTGGGCAATTGTCGGAAACAATAGTCTGCGGAAGACCTTCAATGCAAAAGATAGCAGACAACGCTTGGATGGTGGCAGAGGACATCGTGGAAGACATCCGGACAACAAAAGGAAATTTACTGAAGGCATCTACCAGAACCAACCATCGAGCATTCCAGAATGGACCAGCAAAATCGATGTGCAAATGTTGCCAAGGGGAAGTGGCTTTTGGCCATGCAAAGACTTTCTGCAGCGGCGCGGATTGTTGTTCGGCACACGCCATGCAAGAAGAACACATATTCGTAATCGCAGCATCGATTCCGAACCAAGTACAGTGCTGACGAGCAAGTTGTTTCGTTCGCACTATACCCCAATGTCCTTGGTGAAGAAGCCGTAAAACAGAGGACTGTAACGAACGTGGGACCACGCCATGCAAGAAGAACACATATTCGTAATCGCAGCATCGATTCCGAACCAAGTACAGTGCTGACGAGCAAGTTGTTTCGTTCGCACTATACCCCAATGTCCTTGGTGAAGAAGCCGTAAAACAGAGGACTGTAACGAACGTGGGACCACGACTTTGGACTGATCATTATCAGAACGCAACAACAAAACACCACGTCGAACAAAAAGTCTCTCCTTGTGAGCAAAAAATCGGCGAACCAACGGATCCTCGATCCGAGACTTTGACAAAGGCCATTGCGTAGCAACAAAACGCAAAACGGTAGCAAGGACCGGGTCAGCAGCTGTGGCTGTAGCTACACGACGAAAATCAATCGGAAACGATTCGACCACTTCATCGGTTTCCGAATCAATGAACATGCAAGCAAGTTCGGAAGAATCGAATGCTCTATCCTCAGCAACAGGCAAACGGGACAACGCATCGGCGTTTCCGTGCTTAGCAGTGGACCGATACAAGATATCGTAGTGGTACTGCGAGAGGAAAATAGACCAGCGAATGAATTTCTGTGCTGTACGCGGAGGTACAGGCTTGTTCGGATGAAAAAGCGACGTCAAAGGTTTGTGGTCTGTGATGATGGTAAAGTGATGACCATACAAGAAATCATGGAACTTAGTAACATCAAACACAAGAGCCAAAGCTTCTTTCTCTATCTGTGAATAATTTCTTTGCGCAGACGAGAGCAATTTGGACGCAAAGGCAATAGGGCGATCATGCGATCCATCTTTGTGCGCAAGCACAGCACCGATCCCGAAATCCGATGCATCTACCATCAACAAAAGGGGTTTCTGGGGATCGAATGGCGTAAGGCAAGTATTAGAAAGCAACGCCGATTTCAACTGGCGAAAGGCGCGTTCGCATTCCGTCGTCGAGACGAACGGAACACCTGTACGGCGTAAGCGATGAAACGGAGCTGAAATGGAAGAGGCATTGCGCACATCCACTCACACCTTGTGAGTATAAATCGTGTAATGTTCTTGCGACCTCATCACGCAATGCGTGGGGAACATTGCGCGCTCGGAAAAATTTCGGTTGCGCGTTGACTTTCAGTTCCAAATGTGCGTCATAGTCCTTAGTGCAACCAAGGCCCGGTGCAAAAATGTCTGCAAATTCTTCACACAGACGAGAAACACTGTCTGAAGGCACAGTCTGATTCACGGATAGGACCTGATTTACTATAGACATGTTAAACAACTGAAATAAATCTAAACCAAACAAGTTCACTGTAGTAGAAGAACGAAGAACGTAAAATGACACAAGTTTTGTTTGTCCCTTATATGTTGCAAGAAGGCTGCACTGTCCTAACACTGGGATATTCTGACCGGAATAACTATTTAACTGAACATTTGAGGCACGCAACGGAGGTTTGCCCAGTTGTTTGTACGCGTCGTGATTGAGCAATGAAACTGCAGCTCCGGTATCGAGCTGGAATGGTATGACCTTGCCATTAAAGTCCAAATCTACAAAAAGTTTATTGTCCTGCTGACGACAAGAGCGACTGTCTCGTGCAATTTGAACTGACACTGGTACAGAAGCACTTGCAACTTGACGCGATTTCCGGCGACGTCGACGCACACCTCGTGTGGGACGAACACAGTCACTGTTAGAGACCGTGGCACTGGACGAAGTGGAATTAACTACATGAATGTCCATGGGCGAAGGTTCACGAGCCTGAGTATTCTTGGTTCGATTCCGGAGCGAAGCAAAGGGCCTGGAATGGTTGTGATTGTCTGATCTGAGCTTTTTTACTTACCACGTTGTGGTAACAGGATGGATCATTATACAGCAATAACATCCATGTCACTAGAACAACATCTTACCAATGAAAGTTACACCATTTGAGGAGTTGTCATTCAATAAAAACATAGTGAAGCCACGCATGGAGCTTAGGGAATGCACACTTTCTCTACAAACATTGCTCCAAACCTACATATGAGATTATTTTAACAAGATAATAATAAGTTGTCGTCTCTTCCTCTATGAATAGATGATGAATGCAGCTAGCCGCTAACTTTGTGTAATGTCTTGTCTGTATAGACGTGTATCTGTTGTCTTTAAGACCCTTTCACCTTCACACATAAATCTATACAGTAATGTAAGGGCCTCCCGTGTCTTAGCTGATCCGTGATACGACAGGCAAAAAGTTACATTAATGGAGGATTATTAATATTATCTCTATTTTCATTCGCTCTCTCTCTTTCTCTCCTTTATCTATGTACAGTTTTTATTATAATATTTCATTACGTGAAATCAGCCAAATAGGATCTTTGGTGGAGTCCTTCGTCTTGGTAACCAGCGGCTGGCTTGCTGTAAAAGAGCTTTACATTTATTATTACTGTTAAACACTGTATTCAGTCGGGAGAATCAATCGTGTAAACAATTTGTTCCTTTTACGAAAGATTGCGAATTCCAGATGTGTACGAAGCCTTTTTGGACGATTTAACACAGACTCAGTGATTGCAGGCTCTCTTCGACACAGCTGAAACTTCCCCACTAATTACAGGGCCAACGTGATCATCAAATGATTCAGAAAAACACTCATTCGTTCATTCACTCCGGAACAAAAAGTCACGAACCTTATTTATGAAGGAAATTGTGTATTAAATCCATCTCCATTACATGTCCAGATCTCCGGTGATTCCGCGTCTTAATTATTTTCCGTTTACACTCTTTTTCTATTCAAACAAACCGCTAGTGGCACAAAAGTTAATTCGCTCGATTTAGCGAGAAGAAAATCAGAATATGTATCTCTCAGAAATACGTTAATCCCTCAATCCCTACTCCAGAAGCTGTCCTAGTTAGCACTCCAATAACCATGGAGAATGCATATATGCATCTCTGTTATTTCAAAGAATAAACGCGCTAGAAAATACTTTGGCGTCGTCTAGCTGTCGCCGCATATGTTACGAGAAAATCAGATCAGATACTTTTCCAAAGTGAATGAATGTGGATGGTTTGATTGACAATGATTAATTGGTGCGTGGTAGAGGGTATTTTCCGTGGGGACGTTAGAATGCCCCTCGCAGTGAGCGAAGTTTGTGAGCCTAATTTTGATTTATCGAACCCACTTCGCGAGCTATCTATTAGTGTGGGTAACCCGGAAGTGATGAGTGTCAGTCCTACGATGGAAAAAGATTAATTATGTTTAAGACAGACGAAGAAAATAAACATTGGAATCAGAAGAAATGAAGAGACAGGTACCGCGGCTGTATTGCTTTTACGTGCATCAAGGTGTTATGTTTGCTGTGCACAACCAAGGAAGATGATCTTTCATGAGACTGTTATCAGGGTCTACCCATTCGGGAACTTTCTTAAGCAGGGAAACCTTGGAAAACCTCTTAAGCCTAGACCCCCAGCCTACGGTACATAGAAGATAGGAAAGCCTACAGAAGAGAAAAAATAATTTTGAAATTGATCTCTAAAGGAAAGATAGGGATCGATTTATATAACAATTTGGAGAAGAGTGATTTGTGCCTCTAGCAAAGAAAAATTTACAATAAATAACTCGAGTTTCTTTTTTTACAATCTTTTTCCCATGACAATATCTTGCGATGCTGAAACTCCCCCTGATCTTGCATGTCCCCGACGTCCACATTTGTAGTCGGTCTTCTACGCGGCCCACAATGGGAAGAGTAGAAGGAACTGGGATACCAGATTTCACATGCAACATTCATTCCAAAACAATTAGCAATGACCGAAAGGGAAACTCTTCCTGTAAAAGAACTGGTTAGGTTCCACCGTCCAAGATTCTCCTTTTTGAAAACAAAATCCATATGGCTTCATGCATCCTTTTTCTTACGACGTACTGCAAGGAATTTAGCCATTGACTTAAAGTTTCCATTTATCCATTGACTAATGCTGTTGCCGAAAACATCATAATATTTACTCTAGTTTGAATTTTCTTTTGGACTTTGCATCACCACTTGTGCTTGTAAGTCCAAAAATTCTGACACATTTTCTGTCAGTGATTTGTTCTTCATAATTTAAAGGATTCATGCAGTAGATTTTGGATTCAAATCATCGAATATTGGAAAGTGTGGTTCATTTTATACAAAGACATAATCCATCATTTCCTTGAAAAGTCATATCATTTATCTATACTCATAAAAATTTTATCCTGAATACATGTATTTCTCCACTTGATTGCTGTAATGTAAAAGTTATTAGTAGTGAGGAATGTGGATTCTCTTCTTACATTTATTCTCTGATTCATTCGGCATTCATACATGCACATATATGGAAATGGATTTTAAACAAAATTCTAAAGTGAACAAGACCCATTAAATAATTACTAATTCTATGAATCTTAGTTTCTTTTGACATTCAACAATAAATCAAGAACTCTTAACGTCTAATTATGACACTATTTTGAAGGTCAACCTCAATCAGTTTCCCCTCGACATTTCTGTGTCGTCTATATCGATTCTAACTCTCGCGCCGGCGTCAATTGCTTTGCGCGGGAAATTATCCTTGCGTCGTTAACCGTCACTCATGATTCACTGCCTAAACGCATCACTTCACACGTTTACACATCTAAGCGTGCACTTGAAAGTATATATGAACATTCACTGGGAACCTCTTTTGATTATGCAGCGGAATTTCGGGAAACATTTCTTTCTTCTTGAAGGTCATTCAGATCCCTTATAAATCTTGATGACATTAGCAATGCTAAAGTTTCATATTTACCCAAACACAGGTGAAGCCTATCTCCACTGTCTTTTTTGCAGCACTCGATAGTAATACTCAGTCACTATTTCTACAATCTGTGTCACTGATTAGTTATTTCAGTTTAAAGTTTTCTAACACTAAACACACACAGTTTATTTTTATGTTTTTTCGAGCGTTCATCTCTGTCACTCGCAACACTATTCCTCCCTATCTTCTAATCTTCATTAAATTTTTTCAAGTCGTTATGGGAAAATAACCCTTTAATTTTGTTAGATCCCGGGTATGCTAACAGATAAGCCCCAGGGTTCGGAATTTGTAGAATGATGTATGGGCCAGTATTTAATAACTCCCATTTCTTTATACTCTTCTTTATTAAGGATGATTTGGTATGTCTTTTGACTAGTACCTTCTCTCCGACGTGGTACGCCTGTACCCTTTTTATTAATTTGTCATATTGTTGTTTTCTCTAATCAGCCTTTTGTGTCATATTTATGATGGCTTGCCTTATTTTTTCTTCCCAAGGCATCTCAGTGTCCTGAGTTTTGGGCATATGTTCAATCCAGAAGTTTTCTTCTTTTGCCTCAAACATCAACTCATGACGTGTATATCCAGTGGAGGAGTGGGGCATGTTGTTGTATATCTGCTCAAATTCTTCCACATAATTTGCCCACGCAGTCTGCTTATTATGGCAATAGGTCCTCATAAATCGATTGAACTCTCTAAAAATTCTCTCAACCAAATTGCCTTGTGGGTGGTAAAATGATGTTAGTATGTGTTTCACACCGACTTGAGACAAAGCCTGTTTCCATCGGAGTCCTGTGAATATCTTAGCATTGTCTGTCATTATCGCCTTAGGTATACCAACATGTGGAAGATAATCTCTTGTCAGTCTTAATACAATTACTTTGGCTGTAGCCGACTTTGTCGGGTATAGCTTTACGTATTTCGTACACACATCGAGAAATGCCAACACATATCTAACACCTCCTCTTGAAGTAGGTAACGGTCCACACAGATCGCACGAAATTAATTCTTTTGGTTCTCGGACTAATATAGAGCATAATGGGTGCTTACTCCCTTTTGAATCCGGTTTTGCTTTTTGACACATTATGCATTTCTTCAAGACCTCATGCACTCTGCGCTTTATGCTGGGAAAATAACAGTACACACTTCTCTTGTTTGCACATTTTGTCGCACCGAAATGTCCCCAGGTTAAATGGGTGAACCATACGAGTTTCTCTATTTGCGCCTCAGGTATACAAACACACCATCGGACTTTGTTTGGCCTTCCACAGCGGAAAAATAATACGCCATTTCCCAGCTTGTAATAATTTGCCATCTGATCTGAAGGTTGCTGTTGTAACCTTTGAATGACACTTCCCCATTGAGCATCTCTTTTCTGTAACTGTGCCATATGCGCACATTAATTGACGTAGTACATCTTATATGGATTTTCCTGCAGCAGCAATACAGGGAATTCTGAGTTATTATTTACTTCAATCTCTTTGGTCAAACCCTGTGGTGACTGTGATAGAGCGTCAGCAATAATGTTTTGCTGTCCTGAGACATGCACGATCTTAAATTGTTATTGTTGCAGAGCGAGAGTCCATCTAGCCAGTCTGGGGTGTAACAGTTTACACGTTTGTAAAAACGTTAATGATTGATGATCGCAATGTACGATAGTCTTTGACCCATATAGATAATAATGAAATTTTTTAAATCCCCAGATGACCGCAAGAGCCTCTAATTCTGTCGTTGTGTAAATTCGTTCACAGCTGGACAAAACATGACTAGCAAACGCAATAGGACACAAGGTGAGTTTTCCATTTATCTTGCGTACTTGGAAAAGGCACGCTCCAATACCCACATTCGAAGAATCTGTTGACAAGTAAAATTCTTCTTGCATGTCCGGATGGTACAAAAGCGGTGCATTTACTAATTGCTTCTTTATCTCTTCGAATGCTTCTTGACACTCTAATGTCCAGAGCCAGGGCACATCCTTCTTCAACAGATTATTTAGAGCCGCTGCGTTCACCGCCTGATTTGTTACGAATCTTCTAAAAAATGAGGCAAGGCTCATAAATCCTTTTAATTGCCTCCTATTCCTGGGTGTTGGAAACTTACTAATCGCAATTAGCTTCTCCTTGGTTGGTAAAATTCCCTTTGCGTCAATTATGTGCCCCAGGAACTTGATTCTGTTTACTGCAAAATGGGATTTCTGTAGGTTAGCAGTTATTCCCATGGTTTTGAACACGTCCAACACTCGGTTCAGTAAGGTAATATGCTCCTCCCAAGTTTTCGATGCAATAAGCAAATCATCAACAAACACTGTTATCCTGCTTCTGAGTTCTGGGCCTAGTGCATAATCTAGAGTTGCTATAAAGATTCCGGCACTAATATTGAGTCCGAAAGGAACTACAGTAAATTGGTAACTTCTTCCGTAATAAATGAAAGCCATATACTTCCTTGATGACTCATCCAGCTTGACTTGCCAATAAGAGCTCCGCAAATCAATGCTCGTCAAATATTGAACATCCTCGAACCGTTGTATAAGTTCATCTATGTTTTCCAGATGTGTTCTCACTGGAATTATGATTTTATTTATTTCTCTGGCATCGAGTACCAGTCTAACAGTCCCATTTGCTTTTGGCACGACTAACAATGGGGAGCAGTGTGGGCTTGTAGAGGGTTCGATCCAACCCCATTTCAACATGCGATCTATTTCCTTTTGAACTTGAGCCTTTAACCTCCAGGGAACAGGATAGAAAGTTCTAAAATACGTTTCGTGCGGCTTATCGTAGAGACAGCATATGTATCCCTTAATAACTCCTGGCCTTTCATCAAAAACGTTTTCATACGTTAATAATAATTCATTGAGCTGCTTCTTCTGATCTTCGATAATGCAGTCAAATTCATTTATCTTTTCAAACACTAATTGACCGAAATCTTCTTTGACTTGGAACTCATTAATTACGTGCTCTTTCGAATTTTGGGCCGTCCTGATTACTTGCACACTGATCCCACAATTATATTTTCTCGTAAGGCTTTTTTTTCTGAACAACTCCAACTCAATTTCTTGTTTATTAACATTCAACCAAATTTTTCCTGTTTTAAAATCTATTCTGCATCCGTATTGACGTAGGCTGTCGACTCCAATAATGCAATCTACCACCAACTTTTTCACAACAAGGAATGTGCTTAATATTGCTACATTTCCGACTTCCACAGCAAGTAGTGACTGCACCTTTACATTAGCCGATCGAGCCCCAACGGCGCCTATTATTCTGCAATTTTGAACTGGCAAAATTGGTACTCATCTTATATTTCTGATCCTGTTGAACAGTGCCTCCGAAATAACATTTGTGGTTGCAGCTGTGTCTAAAACCGCCACTATAGGTGTGGTCTCCATGACTTGCACTTCGGCTACTGCCACCTGCTCCTTATCCTCATCTTGTGGTTCTAAGTCCTCGGTCAGTTCATCTGCCAGTAATCGTCCATCATTATACGTTAACATGGGTACACATATCCTGTTGCCCCTCAACCAATTGTTGACCGCTCCTCCGGGGCACGAGTGGGTCCTTACAAGTTTGTTGGATTTTGATTTGTCTGCTGATTGACATCATCCATCACTTCGGTAATTACCGGTTGATTCGTAGATGTCCGTCCCCACTGATGTTGGCTATTTGAATTCATTCCTCCCGGTTGATTCCACTTCCTATTATCGTTATTATTCCAGGCTTGGGGTCTGAAATTTCTTTCGTTCCCACACACGGGATTGTATCTTTTCCCGTTCCTGTTGTTCCTTGAATAGCCCCTCGCAAGACCATTGCCGGGATTACTATTGAGATTTTGAGGGGTTTCTCCATTACTTAACGATCTCTGTTCATTCCTTCTAAGTGTCGATTGATCGCCATTGGCATAACACATACTTCCACCTTGCCTACCATTTGGCGGAGGTTCTATCTCCCTATATTGGAATCTGTTATTACGGGCTTTCTGGTTGTTCTCTTCGATAATATCTATATGGTCTAACGTCGTGAGGAACGACTCCAAGTCTTTGTCGTTGCCATAAATCAATTGATTCCGGATGCTAGTTGGTAGTCTTGCCTTAAGTATGTTTATTATGTCTGGCAAAGGCATAGGTCTGTCCCAGTATCTCGTTTTATTTATATATTTTTCGAAATACTTTCTAAGGCTTCCTTTCGAAAAGGAGAAAGGCTCTGGGTAGAGCACCTCCTGCCTTAGGCGTTCCTGTACCCCTTCTGACCAGAATTTTGCTAAAAACGCCTTCTCAAAATCGTCATATGTCGAGCAAACAGAAGTCATGTCCGAGGCCCAGATCGCCCCCGAACCTTGTACATATCCTGTAACAAAACTGATCTTCTGCCACTCCGACCAATTTCTGGGTAACATGCCTCTGAAACTTCGAACAAAAACAATTGGATGGACCCCCATTTTGTCAGGGTTAAAAATCTGGAATTGCCGATGCTTTATCATTTTTTCTTCAGCATGGCAAAGGCTTTCGTAATCTCCGTTAGATAAGAATTCACGCGAACAGCCTGCTTGTGGCAATTTAATGTTTGAATTACTTACACAAGTCGGTATTGTGTGCGAATGGGCAGTAACTGGCTCTATAGTCGCTGCCAACTTCTGCTGCTGCCCTGTATTCATTTGTTCTGAGCTTTGTTGTGAAGCACGCATTGACTCTTCTATCGTTTGTTTCCAATGCTCCAAATCAGCACCTAATTGGTGTCGCAACTCCTCAAGTCCTTTCGCAAACAAATTCTCTTCGTGTTTGCCAGATAAACTCTGGAATGCTGCCTTAACATTTTGCTCAACGTCTCCACACATTAGCCTTTTGTTTTCTAATGTGATTTCGGATAATTTACCTGTTAATACGTTAATTTGGTGGTCTATAACGTCTTGACGCTCTGTCAGATGTTCGACGCTTTCCTTTAGGTTAGCCTGTGTACATGCCAATTCAGGAAGTTGCGCAATTGCACATGACATGGCGTCTTGCTTTTGTATTAATTGCGGAACCATTTTTACTTGTTCCCATACAGTATCTATCTTGATAGCCACATACTCCTTCATTTCGACACGTACGCGGTGAGTAGATTCCTCACATTGTACTTTCACCAATTCTATTTGTGCAGTTAATTTTCGTTCCGTCTCTTCGGCCTCATCTTTGAGTTCCTTGGTCTTCGCCTCTATCCGCTGCTCTAATTCGGAAAAACTGTCTTGTAACTGCTGCTTAATCTCAGTCTGGACTAATTTCATTTCTTCTTGAGTTTGAGTGACTGTCACTAATTGTGTTTTAATATCGGTTTTCAGATTTTCCTGCCCTTCAGTAACTGAGGCTAATTTCGTATTCAAATCATTTTGCCCTTCCGTAACTGAGGCCAATTTCGCGTTAATGTCGGTTTTCAGATTTTCCTGCCCTTCAGTAACTGAGGCTAATTTCGTATTCAAATCATTTTGCCCTTCAGCAACTGAGGCTAAATTCACGTTAATGTCGGTTTTCAGATTTTCCTGCCCTTCAGTAACTGAGGCTAATTTCGTATTCAAATCATTTTGCCCTTCAGTAACTGAGGCTAATTTCGCGTTAATATCGGTTTTCAAAGTATTCATGCTCTCGGTTATCATCTGCATCTGTCTCATGATAATTACCAATGGATCTAATCCCTGCTGTGTACTTGCTGTTACACCTCCAGTCGTGTCTACAGGGCGTTCTATTGCGCTATCTGTAGCCATCGGTCCTACAACACTTCTTACTACGTCATTATTATCAGTGCTAACAGCTGAAGGCTGTTGCGTGCTGCTTTGCTCTGCTTGACTCATCCTAAACATTACCCTAGTTAAAACCATATAAATGTTCTACTGTCACTATATATAACTCCCTTCTACTGTCACTATATGTAACTCCGTTCACACAAAAGTACTTCTGTGTCTACCTTCTTAATGTACATATACAGATAAATGCAACTGGGACAGGTCAATGAAAATACATCTAACATGAACAGAGTTAATCAATGTTCAAAAATCCAATAACACTAAACAAAAAAGCGTATACTTCAACAATACTAGCAAGCCATAATAATAAAAATATAGATCTGGCCTTTTCTCTGCCCCCAGCGTGCTGTCTTTTGGCTTAATTTGTAGATCCAATTATATCACCTGTGAGTCTCTCCTCTCTTTTCCAAGCGTCAGTTAGGTTAGCTCGTCGTAGTTGACATGAAACAGAGAACAAAATTATTTTAGCGTCGTCCAAAAACGTGTCCTGTCACGGTCGCCATTTTAACAAGATAATAATAAGTTGTCGTCTCTTCCTCTATGAATAAATTATGAATGCAGCTAGCCACTAACTTTGTATAATGTCTTGTCTGTATAGACGTGTATCTGTTGTCTTTAAGACCCTTTCACCTTCACACATAAATCTATACAGTAATGTAAGGGCCTCCCGTGTCTTGGCTGATCTGTGATACGACAGGCGAAAAGTTACATTAATGGAGGATTATTAATATTATCTCTATTTTCATTCGCTCTCTCTCTTTCTCTCCTTTATCTATGTACAGTTTTTATTATAATATTTCATTACATAAAATCAGCCAAATAGGATCTTTGGTGGAGTCCTTCGTCTTGGTAATCAGCGGCTGGCTTGCTGTAAAAGATCTTTACATTTATTATTACTGTTAAACACTGTATTCAGTCGGGAGAATCAATCGTGTGGACAATTTGTTCCTTTTACGAAAGATTGCGAATCCCAGATGTGTACGAAGCCTTTTTGGACGATTTAACACAGACTCAGTGATTGCAGGCTCTCTTAGACACAGCTGAAACTTCCCCACTAATTACAGGGCCAACGTGATCATCAAATGATTCAGAAAAACACTCATTCGTTCATTCACTCCGGAACAAAAAGTCACAAACCTTATTTATGAAGGAAATTGTGTATTAAATCCATCTCCATTACATGTCCAGATCTCCGGTGATTCCGCATCTTAATTATTTTCCGTTTACACTCTCTTTCTATTCAAACAAACCGCTAGTGGCACAAAAGTTAATTCGCTCGATTTAGCGAGAAGAAAATCGGAATATGTATCTCTCAGAAATACGTTAATCCCTCAATCCCTACTCCAGAAGCTGTCCTAGTTAGCACTCCAATAACCATGGAGAATGCATATATGCATCTCTGTTATTTCAAAGAATAAACGCGCTAGAAAATACTTTGGCGTCGTCTAGCTGTCGCCGCATATGTTACGAGAAAATCAGATCAGATACTTTTCCAAAGTGAATGAATGTGGATGGTTTGATCGACAATGATTAATTGGTGCGTGGTAGAGGGTATTTTCTGTAGGGACGTTACATTATGATGACGAGAACCTCCAGAAAGATTAGGTACACTTATTCCTGAAAAATTCTACAAGTCTTAAAATGCCTTGGAAGTATTTCTTTCTAAAGATAAAGCTATGTCTACTGACTGTGTCAGGTCGTTTAATACTGACTGACCGCAAAATCATCCCCTGCCAGTGTTGTCACTCAGATGCAGTACAAACGGGCATTGGATCAGCATACTATTCTTCCAGCCTTTTAAATCTTCCCAGACCTTGGAGCTACTACCTCTCACTCAAGTAAATACGCAAATCGCATTACAAAGCTGGGTACACTATGTTCCAGCACTCCCACCTGGCTAAAAGTACAGGTTTTACAGGGAACCTAACACAAGTTCTCCACATATGAGGCATACTGAGAAATTAGCTTTGGAGGCAGGCAAATATTTATTTCTACTTTAGAGGAGATGCATGAGTTGCACACACTTCATTTTTCAAAGGAAAGTGCTGGTGATTTCTGATAATGAATTAGACTGACAATGTTTATAAAAACAAATTCTTTCTTGTGTCTTTCTGGTGAAATTTCTAGCTATTAAAGCTTTATTTTGTCAACAGATATTTGAGAAAGAAGATTTCTAGCCTACTGATACTGCTTAACAGAAATAATTTCAAATTTAATATTATAAAAGAGACTTCAATCAAGATGTGTCAATATTACTCCAGTTCAGTAGAAAACACACATAATGCTCAGTAATTAGCTTTAGTTTTGTACTGCACTGAGTAAAGATTTACTCTCCTCTCTTTAGTTTTGTCATGTATTCAGTTGAAGGCTTGCTAATTGGTTTCATGTTGATGCTGGATTCAGTCATGGGGCAGGCTGCTTCTCTGCTGTTCAACGTAATTCCTCTCACTGCCTCATGTTGTGGGAACCTAGAAGCATGAAGTAGACGGTGAAATATGACAATGACTGTATCCAACTGAATAACAGTTTTCTGTCACTATTATATTACATCAGTGCAGAACAAGTAAGTTTGTTGCATGGTTAATGTAATGGTCTCTGCTCACATGATTGTTTGGTTGACCTCTTTGAATCCTCAGGACGGTTGTGTTACCATCCTCTGATGCTAGAATATATGGCAAACTTTATCTGCTAATTTCCACAAGTTGTGAAGCCTTCCTCTGATCTAGTCTTGTCAACTGACCCCGTAAAAGAGTGCAGTTATGTTTTATTCAATGTGATTAATCATAAAATCATGTTCAGATGTGATCAAAATATTTCAGCTCCTGAAACATTCTTACCTTTAAGGATTTCTTTCCACACATACCTAGTATGTATTAAAACTATTTATTTTTTTCCACTTGTATTGCAATATATCTGAAATTGTTTTGAGTCACTAGAAATTTTCTGATTAATGTGCTATTTTTCTTTAATTTAAAGTAATGTGGGAACTTAAAGATCTTTATCAAGTGTAAATTTCTATTGCTTGCTCAGCTGGTGTATCATTGTCTTATCACACAGTTACCAGGTTTTTTTTAATATCTCTTACATTATTGTGAAGAAATTTTTTAGTTATAAATTTCTTTATCTGTTAGCCACTGGAAGTATAACTCGATGTCTTATTAGGAACTACAGGGAAGTGAGGAGGATTTTTATCTCTTGTAACAATTCTAGTACCAATAAGCGATTTGTGAGAAAACACAGAGCCAAAGAAAATGTAGTGACAGAAACAGTATGACAAAACTTCAGTATTTTAACTAGGAAAAGGCATTTCAGCGAATTTAGTGGAGTATCCTCCTGAGGATCTAGGTTGTTAGTGCAGATGTAAAAGAAAGAAAATTTGTAAGTCAGTTGTACCAAAGACAAAAAGTACCAATGACAAAACAAGTGAGTATTCGAAAGCAGGCATTAGATAAAAATGTCTTCTGTCACTAACACTTTTCAATATTTGTACTGAGAAACTATTGAATAAATCATTTATAAAATCAAGAGGCAAAATAATAGGAGAAGAAAACATAACCATAATGAAGTACATATATGAAGAAATAGTCTTGACAAAATCAGGGGAAGAACTACAATTTCAGAGGAACAGGGTTGAAAAGAGTATTGAATGTGTATAACTGAGGGAAAAACAAAAGAGATGACCTTTGGCATATATGAATTCCAGTTCAAACATGACTGGAAGGGAACACCTTTCAACAAATAAAATAGTTTAGTTATTTAGGACAATTGGTGATAAAAAACAAAAACTGTTCATAGGAAATAAAAGGCAAAACATTCATAGGTCAAAGAGGAAAGGTATGTTGACAGGAACAAATTTAGAAAAGTAGATACTAGAAGGACTAAGAAAGAGATTCACCAAGATCTGTGTTTAGAATATATCATAGTGAATCACTGACAGCCATAAAGTAAGAAGTAAACTACTTGGAAAACCTTGATATGCCCTTTGTAAGAAAACTGTTTAATGTAAAAGGGTCTGGCAGAATGAGGGATGAATCATTACTTATAAGAACAGCAGGGTGAAAAGAAACTAGTGGAAAACATCACCAATGGGACATACACAGTGAAAAAATTTGCCTGTTACAAAGAGTCATCAAATGAAAATTGAAAGAAGAGAGAGAGCGAGAGACAGAGAGAGAGAGAGAGAGAGAGAGAGAGACAGAGAGAGAGAGAGAGAGAGAGAGAGAGAGAGAGAGAGAGAGAGACACAGAGATGTGGAATGATGGATAAGGTTAAAAATATATGATGTTATCAACAGAGTCAACAACTAGGACAGGAAGAGTAAACTGGAAAGTGCACAGTATCTCTCATAATAAAAAGAATTAGTAGTACCAGATGGCACATATTCTGTGTGTATGCAGAGATGAGACTTTAGTGGTACATAGGGCCCAACACTTCAATTACCAACAAAAAAAAAACATGAATTATGTCCAATTAGTGTACTTTTATGCTTTTCCCAAACTAATTATATATTTATATACAGAGATGACCATAAAACAATGTATGCAAAACTGGCTGCTTCAAATTTGAAACATGGAAATTTTTGTGTTATTGCTCCATCTGGTCTAGAAGAAAGACACTGTGACTGGGTTAACAGAAGATGCCTCAACCAGGGTGATGCAAGGCAACTCAGTAACAGGGCCAAGTAAGTGTCTTGCATAAGGAGCTATATTCAGACTATGCTAACACTGCAGATGTTACTGCCCAAGGCTTCAGAACAGTGAAACTGCTACACTATTAGGGAAGATCAGAGCTACCATTTCAGAAACACAGACAGTCTGAATTCATACAAACATTACCCAGTATAGACAGGCAGCATCAATTGGCATCATAAAGCAGCTACAAGATAATTATGATGAAAGATATAATTAAGAAATCAGTTATCAAGTTGCTACTGCCAGTCACTATCATTACTAGATGTCGGTTTGCTGTCAGTAAAGAGTATGAATGCTTCTGACTTGGTACATTCCAGCTGGTGGCCTTCCTGCTGGCTAATATCTATCTCTTGTCACATGCTTGCTTTGCGGTTTCGTGTTGCATGGCTTGCCCAGATAACTGCCATAATTAAAATTACAGGACATCATTGGGATGCAGATGTTCTTTGCATTGAAATGACATGAAGAAACTGATCTCTTTTACACTGTTTATTTGCCTGCACTGTCTATCATTTCTAACAGACTTGTATATGAGAGGACGTGTGTGCCAGTCCACAACAGTTCAGTTGGGTTTTGGTTCTCTGTAGAATCCAACCCCATCCCTTACACACATTGTTCATCTTTTGAAACTGAAATTCATAGGTTTCATATTGTAATTGAAGCTGACAGTCTCTAAATGAGCTAGAAGACTAAAAAAACTCTATTCCAGAAGTGCAGTTTTTTATCATATCTCATTAAGAAAGCAGTGCAAGCCATGCCTCAGTAGCAATCAAGAGACCAGGAAGAAGAATCAAATAGAGAAAAGCAAGGATTGGTGTCATTGTGAGAAATATTACATATAGGCCATACCTAACAAACTATACAAAAACAATTCAATGAACTTAGGCGCCTGATATTTTCTTCTTCACCTGAAAAAATCGGCAATGGCTGAGTATTGCACCTCTGCTCACTACTCTATTAACTATGAACACTTTCAAAAACCGTCCACCATAGTAATTTCTCTTGTGAATCTGGATCTCATCCTAATCTGACTGACTGAAGAGTTGATGCTTAAGCATTATTGATCTGCACCTTCCATATTCAGTTTTATTTTTAATTACGGTTATCACATTTTATTGGTGACTTCCTTGATTAATAATATTTCCATCTTAAGGAACAACACTACAGTGAGCTCAGCAGACAATGGAAGGATCTTCATGACAATGACTGTATGAATTATAGCTGAAATCTCAGGAGAAATAGGTTGCTACATTACAAAAGATGTAATTGCTAACACTGTTTTACTGACTGTCACATAACTAAAACAAGCGGTGCATTTGTCCTTGTACTGTGTCTACTGATGACATTGTGCACAGTCACTGAGATTGCTGTTTCTGCTGCCATGCAATCTGAAATACTAGAAGTATACATTGACATGAAATGAAATAGTCACATTTATTTCTGTTGCATGCTAGTATGGATATAGGGGGAAGTGTTTGTTCAGGTGCTATTCCATAGAGTTATTCATTCAAAAAATTCTATAATACTTCAAGATAATTCTACTCTGGTTCAGCGTGTCTGAGGAAGATACCAACCTCAATAATAACCATGGTTCTGAAACCATAGGCCCATTATGGTGTACCAGAACTCCACTGACACACTTTTGTACGCTCTTCAGTGATACCTGCTGTATATTTTGGTATTGGGGATCCTAACATTTCAAATATATTACATTATTACTTTGTAATGATCCTCCAGATGCTATGACACCATTATAATAACATATTTAAAAAGTAGCCCTGAACAATCTCTGAAAGCTTATCAGTTTTGGTTCAGGTGACTATGTGAAAAGGTGTCTGACATGAATATGGCCACACGACAGGAGTTAAGAGACTTTGAATGCTGAATAGTAGTTGGGGAATTTGGGAATTCATTATTCCAAGATCCACAGTGTGAACAGTTGCTAAGAATACTACATTTCAGGCACTATCTCTCGCCTGGAATCACCCAGTAGTCAAGTGCCTTCACTAAATATCTAAGAAGTTTTGGATATTTGTGGGAAGGTCTTATGAGACCAAACTGTTGAGGTCAACTGTCCCTACGCTTACACAGTACTACTTAACCTACCTTAAATTAAGATACACTAAGGGCATCCCACACACCCATGACCAACAAAGGACTTGAACCTCTGATGGGGGAGTGTCGCGCGAACTGTGACAAAGTGCCTCAAACCGAATGGCTACCACGTGCAGTGGTGATATTTGAACAGAGATGTCAGCGCTAACAGACAAGCAACACTGAGTGAAATAACCACAAATATTGATCTGGGATGTATGACAATTGTACCCATTAGGACAGTGCAGTGAAATTGGGCATTAATGGTCTATGGTAGCTGACAACCCATGTGAGTGCCTTTGCTAACAGTGTGACATCAGCTACAGTGCCTCTCCTGGGCTTGTGATAATATCAATTGGACCCTAGATGACTGGAAAACCGTGCCTTGGTCGGATGAATCACAATTTCAGTTGATAGGAGCTGATGACAGGTTTCAAGTGTGGCCCAGACAACATTAAACCAAAGAGTCAAGTTGACAATGAGGCACTGTGAAACTTGGTGGTGGCTCCACAATGGTGTGGGCTGACCAAATCATTACTGACTGGAAATGGTTATTTTCAGCTACTTGTAGTTCAACAGCTAGAATTTGAACTTACAGAACCTTAGATGAATAATGATCAGATTGTACTATGAGGCAATTTTAACATTAACTTTACTTCAGATACTAACAGTCATAAACAACTGGAATCATTGTTGTCAGCTTTCAACCTGCTCCCAATGGTCGCATTCTCAAGAAGACTATAGTGGCATAGCAAGACCTTGATTGATACTCTGTTTCGGGACCCCACAAATTAAAATGACGTGAAAACACAAGCCATAATAAATGGTACGTTTGATCATGATCATCAAATCACAATCTTAAAACTCACCAGAAGGAAAACAGTAAATGGTTACACCCTTGGTAAACATGTTATAATAATAAATAGGGAACCTACTAGTTTCTTTAGAAAGAGTTTACACTTTTATCACTGGGAGGAAATATACCAAGTAGACACAAAGAATGACAAATTCAATTCATTCCTGGACATAATTGCCAAACATTTTGAAACCTTCTTCATCCAACCACAGGTTATAATGAAATCATCCTGCTGTTGAAAGAAAGAGCTGGTAACAGCTGGCATCAAAATATCATGTGCTAAAAAGAGAGCCCTGTGTAAACAAATCCATCATGCAGAAAAACTTAGGAATTCTCACAATAACTTAAAAACCTAATGAAACATCATAAAATGTGAGACAAGAACACAACATCTGAACGAGCGGGGACTCCACAGTCCTCTGGCAGTGGCTCCCACATCAACAATCCAAAAGCTGCAGCCCCAGATTTTAATAGCTTTTTCCTCACAGTAGCTAAAATAACATACGGAGCCACAATAAACTGACCCCAAAGAAGCCACAGAGCTAATAAAACATATGCAAATCACACCAAATTTAGCAGTTTATTTCAAAAGCACAACTACTAAATGAACTGAAAAAAAATCATAAAAGATCTGGCTGTTCTGGATATGATGGAATATCAAACAGGATTTTAAAATTATGTGGGGACTTATTCAGTCATATATTATGCTATTTACTTAACCAGTGAATGGGATGCCCATCCATATAAATGGGGCATGGAATCCACTATCCAATTATTGACTCATCTATTTGCTGCCAGTGTTCTCAAAAGTGTTTGAGTCAGTAGAATATGATAGGACTTATGATCTGATTGACATGATGAGCAGCAGTCTGTGAATCTTTGCTGATGAAGCTGTGGGGAATGGAAATTCTTCTCAATTAGTGACTGTAAGATGATACAGGATGGCTCAGGAAAACCTACTAGTTGGTGTGATTCATGGCAGCTTGCTTTAAATATAGAAAATATAAGTTTGTGGCGACTATCGACCAAGTCATGTGTAATATCTTTGCTTTGGCAAGCTCTTTGCGGCAGTTTGTGCCTGCGTGCAAAAGAGTACACAGGTGGACAGAGAATCAGGAATGTATTTAACTGTATAAGTGTGCTTCCAAGTAATAAAATAGTGCTTATTATATGTGGTATAGTGTGCATCATTGGATTTTGCATCCTGCAACAGTAAAGCCCATACTGGTGTCTCCAAATTTTGTTTGCGAGTGCTACAACGAACTTTTGTACCGTCAAGCAGTACACAATGGATCGCTTGCTGCCCACTGCTCCGCACATGTGCCAACTAAATTTCCCAATGGATGCTTCGTCACGGTTTTCCAACTATCCACCTTGTGTTCGCAATAGTTTGATGCAGTTCCTGAACACGCCTACTAGCTGTACTCAATAGGACAGTGCTTCTGCATTTCCACAGTCACGTGTGCTGGCATCAAGTACGAGCAATAACTTTCCATTATCGTACGCGAGTCAGCAGTTGTGTGGTAGTGTTCCGTACCAACCGAACGTTTTTTGCCCACAAAACTTCGAATGCGAACATTTTACTTCGAATATGAACTTTCCATGTGTTCTGAGTGATCAACAATGATGAACGCAATGTGCTCAAACCCCAGTGATTATGTTTACGGGTTTCCCAAGTGCCAGTGTGAACTTTCCACCCAAATCAGTGGTGGTACAAATCGGGCCGGATGCTCAAGATGGGAAATTTCATGTTTATCCCAGAACTCTGCATTTTGCACCAGCTCCCCCCCACCCCCCATTACCAGTGTCTGCCATATGAGTGTTTCCGGTGGCACACACCGTTCCTGCCACATCCACCTCGGGTGTTCCACAAGTATATGGTGATTTTTAACAATTTTAATGTGCCTATTGGGGGGGGGGGGGGGTCCCAGATGTTGTACTCCATCGCTCTCCGCGTATCAGTCGACGATGGTGGACTCTACATGCCGGTCCATTCTATGCCTGTTGGCAATACTCCGCCAAATGCACGATTCGTTGATTTCTCGACCAAGGTCAAATCAGCCACGCCTACTGTGCTGCGTGCCACTGACAGTGTCGAAAGCTGGTGCACCGCTACTGCACCTGAGCCATTTACGCTGCAGAACTGTGGACAGGGAGTGACAGTTTCTGATAAACAGTTATGTCAAGACTTCCCCATCCATTGGCCAAAGCTACCACCCCTTTGCAAGGACCACCCACACATATGGTTTGCCTTGTTTGACCACGTTCTGCAGCTACACAGTGTCGCCAATGACAATTCGAAGTTCCTTTGCTTACTATGTCACCTCCATGATGAACTGGACCTGATCTGTGATACTTTGGCTTTGCCCCCGCTACGGAAAAATATGTGTTTGCCCAACGCACCATGCTCGGGCGACTATCCACATCAACAGAGGAAGCTATCCGCCTCATCAGTCACAGGTCGCTGGGTTCCAGATCCCCGTCACAGTTCTGGTGTCTTCTCCGCCCCATGATAGACACACATTACATGCCAGACGTTAAACTTTGGTTCATCTGGTAGCTCAAACGTCCTGTAGAAGCTCAAATTCAACTTCTCCATGTTACTTTAGCCCCACTAGACGGCAAACTGAAGATCGCAGACCAGGTTTATAATATTCTCCCCCCCCCCCCCCCCCCCGCAAAGGCCCCAAGGTGGCCCTCTGGCCTCAGGGGTTGGCACACCTGTGCGGCAGCTTCCATCGTGTGGCACAGAGCGCACACGACTTGCTCGGCGCATGTGCTCGGACCCAACGCCGCCCGGCAGCCACCTCCGTAGTTCCTCTCCTATCAGCACTATTGCAACGCCGCCATCGGCAGAACCTACAAACAAGACCCTCTCCACTGTCACTTGAACTCAGCCAGCACAATGTATGACGCCACATGCCGTCCCAGTTGGTGTTATTTCCATTCTCACCATGGTGATGTGGCTAAGAAATGCTGTTCTCCATTAGCGTTCCCAAACTAATAACGTGATCCGATTCAGGCGCTCCGGGCTCCGTAGCACTGCACAGATGCCTATCAGTTAATACTTCTTCACCTCATGCACCAGGACGCTTGTATGTGAAAGACGCAGTGTCTTGCCTTTCATTTCTAGTCAACACAGGGACCGAGGTTAGTGTGATACCTTTGTCTGCAGGTATTAAATTCGAGCATCAGCCTTGCCCCCCGCTTTGAGCTGCAAATAAGTCCCTGATCCAATCTCATGGAATAACTAATTTAAGCCTTAAACTGCAGTACATTAACACCCCCTTACAGTGGACTTTTGTTATCATGGAGGTGGATGAACCATGCTCATGGTAGATTTTCTCTTAGCCCACGCACTGTCACCCAACCTACAACAAGGTACTAACCTTTAATTCGATAGACTGTACCGCCAGTTCAGGTACCTCTTCCCTCTCATCCGAGAGCGCCACTCTATTGTGTGAGCTCCATGAAACCGCTGTTGCACTGCTCCGTCTTAGATCACACAACAACGAACTTCAGGACAGCAATGATGCCCCCCGCTTACGCATCGCCACCATGCAAGCCAAGCTCATGGACCCTCATGAGCAGGTCACCCAGCTGTCACACACAGCCACGCCCCCAAACCCCTCACCACTCTCTCGCACCTGCCGCCGACGCTGCATAACGTTTCCATTGCCGGACAGAAGCTGTGCCCGCAACACTACCAAGTACCCCACCGAAGTTTACGACAAGGACTACTGGTGGATCACTGCCACTGCTGTTGACCCGCCGACCTGGGACCCACAAGCGTGTGCATTACAAGTTAGTCATAGTGCACTGCGTGCGGGTTCATCACCCCATCGATGTTCGCGATCAACAATGGTACTGTCCACAGATTCACTACCACAGAAGACCCACTGGTACGTGCAAAGGCTAGGAGTTTAAATCCAAAAAAACATAAACACCGTAACTTTCAGATAGTAAGACTATTCGCTTTCTTCTTGTAGTTGGTCGTCACACATTCATTTGGTGCCCAAGAAAGGTGACACATTCCACTTCTGCTGTGACTATTGGGTGCTTAACAGCAGAACAATTCTAGATAATTATCCCATCCCAAATATTCAAGACTTTGCTTTCCAACTGCATGCAGCACAAATTTTCAGTGTAATTGACTGTCACAAGGCATATCACCAACTGCCAATGGCACCGGAGGACATTGAAAAAACCGCTATCTTCACCCTGTTTGGGTTGTTTGAGTATTTGTTTATACCGTTCAGCATTAAGAATGCTGCACAGATGTGGCAATTGTTCATCGACTCATTGGGTGGAAAACTGGACTTTGCATATGCCTACCTGGATGACTTGTTAATTTTTCTTCCTCACTTGAGGAACATGAACTCCATTTAAATACAGTGTTCCAACTATTAAAAGCAAATAGTATTGCAGTGAACAATGCTAAGTCACAACTCTGCCGACTAGTGTCACTTTTCTGGGCCACGGGGTTTCTTCCAACAGCATCCGTGCCCTACCCCAATGGGTCGAGGCTATTAGTACGGTGCCCTTGCTCAAATATTTTCAGGGCCTCCACCGCTTCCTTGGAACAGTAAATTACTACCACAAACACATCCCCCACAACGCTGAAATACAAGCCCCACTGACGGATGCTCTTGCAGGAGAAAACCCTTCAGGGTCTCAGATGGTCACATGGACTCCAGATATGCGTCAGGCATTTGATAACCTAGAGTCAGCCTAACAGATGGCTGTAACACTCACTCACACCATTCCTGATGCTTCCATCTCACTTACTACAGACACGAGTGATACAGCAGTGGTACTTCAGCAATCCATGGGTTCTGTTGTACAGCCACTCAGATTTTTCTCCCACAAATAGTCCACTTCCCAATGTAAATGGTCGACCTCCGACCTGGTACTGTTTGCTATTTAAGCCACTATGAGATATTTCCAAGACAATATCAAAAATCGCCTTCTCGTGGTATTTACTGACCACGAGCCATTGGTATATGCTTTCTGTAACCCAGGCAAGGACTCATGTGTTTCAGCATGTGGACCTCATATGTCAGTTTATGAACAACACATGTTACATCAGAGGGGCAGACAATTTCGCCGCCGATTTTCTATATTGGGTGTTGGTTTTAACTTCAAACTGGATGTCAGTGAACTCCCTAAATTGCAGACAGAGGATACTGAACTCACTGCATTGTGCTCCAATGTTAAAAACGGACTTAACTAAAGTTATGGACACTTCCTGGGTTTTCATCACCCATCTGGTGCGACATTTCAACAGGACACATATGTCTGGTGATTCCTGCACCTCTCCACTGGGACATTCTTAATAGTATCGACGACTTGGCACACCCTGGCATTCGTGCCACCCCACATCTGGTATGTGAATGTTTCGTTTGGCCCAGGTGATGAAACAATGTCGCAGTTGGGCACGAGCTTGTATGACTTGTCAGCACGCAAAAGTAGGACATCATGCACAGCCCCCCATGTGTACGTTCGATGTGGTAAGAAGAAGATTCCAGCACACATGCATCGATATTGTTGGGGCCTTACCCCCCTCAGGCCCCTCCCATTACATACTGTCCGCCATTGACAGGTTTACCCACTGGCTAGAGGTAATTCCTCTCACTAACATCAGAGCCGACACAGTGGCCCAAGTCCTTTCATTATTGTGGACCTCGCACTTCGGCTGCCTGGTTTCTATCACCACTGACCAGGGCCGCCAGTTCAAGTCCGCCCTCTTCTAACAGCTTTGCGAACTATGTGGGGTGAAACGACTTAGGACTACAGCATACCATCCCCAGAGCAATGGGCTTGTCAAATGCTGGCACCGAATTCTTAAAGCTTCCCTGATGTGCCACGGAGGTGAGTGGGCCGATGCCTTACCACCGGTAATGTTAGGCATTTGGGCCACGTACCAAGAGGACCATGGCACATCCCTGGCAGAAGTACTGTACGGAGAACCCCTCACACTCCCAGCAGAGCTAGTTGAGCCTTCACTTCCTCCAGATCAAATGTGCGACTCGACATTCGTCGGGCATGTTAAGGAGCTAATCGCTAACATTCACGTGCCTCCACCTCGACCACACTCCCTCCCTCCCGTATTTCTGCATAAGACTTGGAATCGTGCACTCATGTCATGGTGCATGATGACACTGTCCGACCGGCACTCAGACCTCCATACTCGGGCACATGCAGAGTCATATTGCAGTGTACCAACACATTCAACGTGATCATTAACAGCACATCACAAACGGTATCTGTCTGCCACCTCAAACTGGCATGGTCTCTGGGAGAACTGCCCGATACCCCACCCAGTCAGCACTGACCCACTGCTACACCCGCCTTGCACAAGGCATCTACCGACAGTCCACGAATGAGTGACGCCCATTCCTGCACTTGTCATGTTACCCACTTCCAATCAGGTGACAGTGCTACGGGTGCGTCCGCAGCTCATGGTCGTACGGTAGCGTTCACGCTTCCCGCGCCCGGGTTCCTGGGTTCGATTCCTGGCGGGGTCAGGGATTTTCTCTGCCTCATGATGACTGGGTGTTGTGTGATGTCCTTAGGTTAGTTACGTTTAAGTAGTTCTAAGTTCTAGGGGACTGATGACCATAGATGTTAAGTCCCGTAGTGCTCAGAGCTATTTGAACCATTTGCTACAGGTACGTGTGACATTCCCACACACAGTGATGCGTGTGAAGACTCCCCCTCCTACAGGCAGCCCCCCACCTCTCCCCAATTAGGATTAGTGATGTATCAGGGGCCAGCCTCGGAATGTGTGATGTCACCAACAACGACATGTGTGAAGATTCGGTCAACCCATAAACGGAAGTGGTAGTGAATGTCAATACAGATTTTATTTGCAGCTATAAAGTGTTTTTTGTTATGCAGCCACATAATGTGTATATCTTCTACGAACAAGCCATCTCCCCCAATGACAAATTAACCAACATTCATCTTCTTCAGTCTGTCCGCTTGCCTGTTGGTACTGACCCAATCAACGATAAAAGTGTTACGTACCGGCAACAGGCAATCACCTCTGCTACCGCGGCTCATCACAACCCATTGTCCCCTCCCTGGAACCCTCTGCTGCTGTACAAGGATTCAACTGGTCAGGCAGGACCATCCCCTCCCTCACTCTTTCGAAGACTTCAGTAATGTAATGTAAGGAATGATTTCGGTTTAAAAACCCTCTCCCTCCCCCCTGCGTGTTTCCTTTCCATGTATGCCTAAATATTTAAGGTTTGGTGCTCCACACTCTAATGGGGGGCTGGGGGGGGGGGGGGGGGTTGCTAATGTGGTGACTATCGACCAAGTCACTAGTAATATCTTTGCTTTGGCAAGCTCTTTGTGGTGCAAAAGAGTACACACGTGGACAGAGAATCAAGAATCTATATAACTGTATATGTGTGCTTCCGAGTAATAAAATATTGCTTATTACATGTGGTATAGTGTGCATCCCATAAGTTTATGCAGATGACTAGGAAAAAAAGTCCTATAATGATCAAAGAGAGCATTACTAGAGTGCTGCTTGAGACAATCATATTGATTAAACATATGGGTGTAACACTGAAAAGCTCTATGAAATGGAACAAGCATGAAAGGACTGTTTCAAAGAAGGTAGTTGGTCAACACTGGTTTACTAGAAGAATTTTAGGAAAGTGTGGTTTCTTGAGTACTGGTTGCATGTTACGAGTTCCTGCCAGCTTGGATTAAACGAAAACATTGAAGCAATTCAGAGGTGGGCAGCTAGATTTGTCACTGGCAGTTTCAGTCACAATGTGAGTATTATGGAGATGCTTCATGATTCCAAATGGGAATCCCTGGAGGGAAGATGGTGTTCTTTTCACAAAGCACTATTTAAGAAATTTAAACAACCAGCATTTGAAGTTGGCTGTAGAGTAATGCTAGAGCCACCACTGTACAATTTGCAGGAGCATCACAAAGACAAGATAAGAGAAATTTGGGTTTGTGCAGAGGCATAGAGGTAGTGGTTTTTCCCTTCTCTGTTTTGTGAGTGATACAGGAAGGGAAATCACTAGTACTGGTACAATTCTCCACCATGCACCATCTGGTGGCTTGTACAGTATGTATGTAGATGTACATGAAGAGGAATATACCATAATCCTTTATATACTGCTCCTACATGGATCAAAACGACAAACTCAAACTAATTCCTGCATGTGGGTCTTTGAGCAGTGATTCTACCCATGGTGCACACCCAAAAGGTGCAGTAAGAGTCCCTGATACTAGCTACAATGAGGAATATGCCGAGTATGGATGCAGATATATATGTATATAAAGAACTTAGCATCTGCAAAAGCAGTAGACAAACTGCCAATATTTTGTGCAACCCTCACTTGTTTGTGTCAATGATGGGCATGGCTCAAAGCATACACAGTGGGTTGCGGAGTCAGCAGTGGTGTGACGGTCACTGTAAGAGAACTGTTGAGATGGTAGATGTCTCCAACTTTAATGACATTCTTATTCACCATGGAATTGTCAAACATCAAAGTCTGACCAACTATGAACACATTTTTTTCATGTAGCTTAAGGAATAACAAATAAACGAAATCTGCAAGAGCTTCTGAAAAAATTTACACTATCTCATATAAGTCACTGGAAGATCACAAAAATAACGATTAAGCAAACACAAATGAAGGAATTATAATGAAATCCACCAAATGTGACATAGCTAAAATGCACCCACAAGCTAAAATTGACATGAAGGTAACGTCTGAATTTCATTTTCATCTGAAAGTGTGAGCATGTGATTCCTTCTCTCATTTTGTGAAGACCTACTCTTTTCTGTACCAGTAACTTCTGTCTTCATGCATCTTCCTATAATTCTTAGTTTTATGATAGCTATTACCATGGATTTAAACACACGCCTTTTTCAGAGGTACAGGGGTGAAGACTGTTGGGTAACAAGAATTGGTGAAACTTAGTGTGCTATTTTGCTATTATGACAGGCTGAGCAAAAAAAAAGTCCAGCAGTATCTTTGATAAATATTTATCTAATTTAATATTACTCCCAACAGGTCACTGAATTAATTACAACACTAATACCATAGAACTTTGCACTAATATGATGTGTCCTGACATAAAGTGGAAACTCTCCAACAGAGATCTAGTTTCATGTGTTACATAGTTCTCTAAATGATTACTCAAGTGGCAAGTTCTTTCAAATGGACATGACTGATTATCTTCCCCATCTACATACAATTCAAGTCTGTTCTTTTTTTACTGCCTTTTCACTGAGGTAATGATAACTATAAACTACCTTTCTTTCTGTGGTTATGTTCCTCAGGTTCTATGCCAACATGTAGAATATTTGAAGAACCAGTAAAAAGGCTTACTTACTAATATAAAAGGCTGATAAATGACATACTGTGCTAGAGACTGTATCTGATACAATGCAGATACCTCCTTTGTCGTCCCTTTTCTGTACTGGCCCTCCACAGCATATACATCTTGTACAGCAGCTGCTTTTCTTTCATTGTATGGTCGAAGGACCAGAATGCTAGAAACACACATTGGCCTGAAACCGCTGGGTCTCAAATGTCCATATTTATTTAATTATTTACTTATGTTTATTCATCCAGGGATCGTTTCACAATGACATCTGAACTGTCAAATTTATATAATGAAAATCAGTTCGTCAAAACACACAAACACACAGAATATATAAATATGCTTTATGAGGGTGCGAAAGAATATCTGCTGTGGCCTTAGTAAAGGAACCATCCTTGTATTTGCCTGAAGACATTTAGGAGAACCTAGGTTAACTGAAATCAGGATGACTGGACAGAGCTTAGTGCATCCCGCCAAATGTGAGGATACAGCTGCACAGCCTCATTCAGCTGGATGCTATCATACAATATGTTTTGATTTACACACAACTTGATTCAGATAACTTACCATATGAAACATAAATGTGCATACAGCTACTACATCTCCCCTAAGCTGTGACTGTATGACTTCATTTATTTTACCATTATGCACCAATATGATTAATTTGTGTACATGTGCAAGTGTGTGTGTGTGTGTGTGTGTGTGTGTGTGTGTGTGTGTGTGTGTGCGTGTGTCTGCCTGATTTTTTGATTTATATTATTTTGCTGCAATTCATAATGTGTACTCCAGAAATATGAGGGGTATCATTAAGTGTTTTTCATGACTATTCAGTGATGGCTGTTTATGTGTTCTGTATGTAAGTAAAATATATGTTGATGAATGGTAAGTGAGCATAAAATATAAGCTTTCAATGAAATGACCGAGGAGATGTGGTTGGCATTATCTTTTGAATTATGTAGATGTAGAATTTATTTGCTACCATGCAGAATAGGTAACATGTAAAGAGTTATGAGGAAATGGCGACTCATCACCGAAATAGCTATAGCTCTATTAATGAATATATTATTTTTATTTGCAAGTGCTTGTTTAAATAACAATTATTTCTTAATGCCTGATAGTAGAGTGGATGTTATTTAGGCATGATTTGCATGATGAAGTGAAGTTGTACTGAGCCACAGCACTGAAGCACTACCAGGAGGTTCAGTTCTAGTGCAGTGTAGCAAGAAAACAGACAACAGCCCATTATGAAAGTACATTCAAGAACTGAAGAACAATTGAAGCGAGTGTGGCTAAAGTTCTCTCTGAAAATTTGCACTTAAATAATTGACAGAAACTTCTTTTTCTGTGATGCAATCAAGCAATGGAAACTCCACATGATAATTTTGATCACATAAGGAAAAGATACATTGCTTCTCACTGTAAAACTGACACATTGAGTTACAGATAGGCGCAACAAAAAGACACCTTAGCTTTCAGTGGAAGCATTCATCAGGAAATGGAACATACACCTACAGAAGCTTTTTTTGAGATGCTCAAGATGGTGGTCATATGTGCATGAAGTGCGCTAGCTTTTGTGAATGCTTGCTTTTGTGAATGTGTGTGTCTGTTTCCCCTTTTCTGATGAAGGCTTTGGTCAATAGTAAATGTGTAGAGGTCTTTTTGTTGTGCCTGTCTGCATTGAATGAGTCATCTTTACAGTGAGCAGCGATCTATCTTCTCCATATGTCATTTCTGTAATGAGTACTTTATGACTGGAATTAATACTCTTCTTGCTGTTTTATTTTATAAAGGTGAACATTTTGGTGAAAAAATTATTTAGTTGAGGTGGAATTCCTATCCACGGTACAATTAATATGAATGTTTTAGACTGGCACATAATGAGTCAATACTCACAGTTATGCAAAGGTACAGGCTAAATATCCTTTACTATTATCTATAACTGATCTAATTATTTTGTTTAAGATTGATTTTGGGTACATTTTCATTTACTGTTTGTCTGTTGCATTTCATATCATGGGAAGGTGACAGAATGAAACTGCTAGTTGCCAGTGAAAACTAACCAGGTGACATATCACTTTTATAAATAAACAGTAAATATTTCAAAAGAGATTTTATTTTTTAACTAATACTATAGCTATGATGGTTTAGCAGCTGAAAATAGTCACAATTTCATTATTATTATTATTATTATTATTATTATTATTATCATTGTCATTACTGTGTCATTTTGTTTCCTGTGAATGGTTTAAAATTTTTTATTTTGGACTTTCTTCCTACATTATTTGCATCCTAGACAGAAGTCACTTTCTTGTATCAAGATTTCGGGGGGAGGGGGGCACTGCGATCTAATAAATCACAGTGTCCACTTAGATGGAGTAAATAGCAAAAAAAATATGGTCATAGATGTGTGTTATGCTGTTATTACATAGTGAATGCACCTAGTAGAATGCACCTGGTGTACATGACATCAAGCAGTGTGTGCAAGAAGAGTGTGTGGGAGCAAGGAGCAAGCATTTTGCTGCTGGCGGGCTTGATGGAATGAAGTCTGTATAGTGTGGTGCTATTCAATGTATTTTAATTAATAGGTAGTGAACAGGTTGAACTTTTATTGAACCTGTCATGATAAGTATTCATATACTTACCTTTTATTATCATAAAACTGCAATAGATCTTCATACCCTGTTACTGTTTTCTCAGTCTGAATCCTTCAAGTTTTGACTTTGCTGTCAATGAATTATTCTCATGAGCTCTCACTCTGCTGTGTTCCAGTTACCATAGTACAGTTTTTTCTGTTCTGCTCCCATCATAGCTACAGTACAATGCATCCTTTGCTACTTTTGATTTTTCTTTCCTATACTTCCGCTTTGGAGAACGGCTAACAGCTGTCAACCATCCACTGAGTGTCAACCATTTACCCAAATGTAACTGCACACTGTGCCACCCTACCACACATTATCACCCAAAGACAGCCAATTCTACACTATTGGCAGCTTATACAACACATGCATGAGATCAGACCACCAACCTAGCACACTAGAGCTCATAAAATCCTAATAACTCAGCCATTTTACTGTGACAACATAGTCAAAGCACCTCAAGATCCAGGTACCTTCATGTATTGCATTGACTTTCCTATTTTAATAAAGTATGATCAAAGTTGCTATCCTTATATAGTTCTAGGTCTCACCATCTTTTTCTCTGCAAAGAGATGAAAAGTAATTTTATTCAAAGTTTAATTTAAACTTACCGCACTGTGGTAAGCAGTTTGGATCATTATACAAACAATAACAAGCATGTCACTTTAACAACATCTTACTGGGTGACAGCAATGCAAGTTACACAGTTTGAGTTTGTGTTCAACAGAAACATAGTGAAGGCATGCATGGAGCTTAGGGAATGCACACTCTATCTATACACATTGCTCCAAACCTACATATGACATTATGATGATAAGAACCTCCAGAATGATTGGGAACACTTATTTATATGAAGTTGTACATGAGCTTAAAATGTCTTGGAAGTATTTCTTTCTAAAGCTAAAGTTACACCTACTGGCTGTGTCACGACTGACTGCCAAGTAATCAGCTGCCAATGGAGTCAGTCAGATGCATTACAGAGGGGCATGGGATCAGCATACTATTCTTCCAGACTTTTAAACCTTCCCTGACCTGGGAGCTTCTACTTCTCACTCAAATAGATCCCCAAATGGCATTACAAAACTGGATATACTATGTTCCAGCAGTATCACCTAGCTAAAAGTCCAGGCAGTACTGGGAATGTAACACAAATTCTCCACATATCAGACATACTGAAAAATTAGCTTTGGAGACAGACAAATATTTATTTCTACTTTAGAAGATATGCATGAGCTGCTCACATTTCATTTTTCAAAGGAAAGTGCTTGTGGTTTCTGGTAATGAATTAGGTTGACAATGTTTATAAAAACAAATTCTTTCTTGTGTCTTTTTGGCAAAATTTCTAACTGTTCCCTATTTATTGTGTCGACAGATATTTGTGAAAGAACATTACTAGACTACTGATACTGCTTAACGGAAATAATTTCAGATTTAATATCATAAAAGAGACTTTAATCATGATGTGTCAATATTACTCTAATTCAGTAGAAAACACACATAATGCTCAATAACTAGCTTTAGTTTTGTACAGCACTGAGTAATGACTTACTCTGCTCTCTTTAGTTTTGTATTGTATTCAACTGAAGGCTTGCTATATAGTTTCAAGTGGATACTGGATGCAGTCATGGGACAGACTGCTTCTCTGCTAGTCAACATAATTCCTTCCATTGCTTCACAATGTGGAAACTTAGAACCATGAAGTAGACAGAGAAACCTGACAAATGAATGTATGCAAATTAAAGCAGTATTCTGTAACCATTATATTACATTGGTGTCGAACAAATAAGCTTGTTGTATGGTTAATGTAAAGATCTCTGCTCACATGATTGTTTGATTGGCCTCTTTGCATCCTCAGGATGGTTGTGTTACCATCCACTGATGCTAAAATATATGGCAACCTTTACCCACTGATTACCATAAGTTGTGAAACCTTCCTCAGATCTGGTCTTGTCAACTGGCTACATTCAAGAGTGCAGATATTTTTCATTCAGTGTGATTAATCATAAAATCTTTTTCAGATGTGAGTAAAGTATTTCAAATCCCAAAACGTTCTTACTTTTAATGATTTCTCTCCACACTTATCTGGTATGTATTAATACTGATTATTCTTTCCACTTATATTGCAATATCTCTGAAATTGTTTTTGAGTCACTAATAATTCTATGATTATTGTGGTAATTATTTTGATTTAAAGTAATGTGGGAACTTAAAATCTTTATCAACAGTAAATCTGCATTCCTGGCTGAGCTAGTGTGTCATTGTCTTTAGTCACATATTTACAATGGTTTGTAAATCTCTTACATTTAGTGTGATGAGATTTTTCAGTTACAAATTTCTTTATCTGCTAACCACCAGAAGTATAACTCAGTGTTTTAGTATGAACTGGAGGGAAGTGAAGAGGAATTTTATGACTAGTAACAATTCTGCTACCAATAGGATACAGTGCCAAAGAAAATGTAGGGAAAGAAACAGTACAGTGAAAATGTAGTATTTTAATTGGGTTTAGGCATTTCCAAGAATTCACTGCAGTATCCTGCTGAAGATATGGGTAGTTATTGCAGACTTAAACAAAAGAATATATATAAGTCACCTACATACAAGACAAGAAGTAACAATGACAAAACAAGTGAGTATTAGAAAAAAGTTGTTAGGTAAAAATGTTGTTTGTTACATGGCTTTTCAATATTTGTACTGAGAAACTATTGAACAAACCATTTAAAAAAGGGAGAGCCATAATAATAGGAGGAGAAATGGTAAATACAATGAAGTCCATATATGAAGAAATAGTCTTGACAAAATCATGGGAAGAACTACAATTTAAGAGTAATAGGGTTGTAAAAGAGTATTGAAAAAGTACAACTGAGGGAAAAACAATAGAGATGACCTTTGGCATATACAAATTCTAGTTAAAACATGACTGGAAGGGAACACCTTTGAACAAATAAAATGTTTTAGTTATTTAAGACATTTGGTGATAGAAAACAAAAACCGTTCACAGGAAATAGAAAGTGAAATACCTATAGGTCAAACAGTTTTCAAAAGATGAAACATTTCTTGACAGGAACAACTTTAATAAACTAGAGACTAGAAGACTAAGAAAGAGAGCTATGTTTAGAATATATCAAAGTGAATCATCGACAGCCATAAAGAAAGAAGGATACTGCTTGGAAAACTTTGATATGCTCTTTGAAAACATCTCCAATGGGACATACCTTGTGAAAAAATTTGCCTGTAACAAAGAGTCATCAAATATAAGATTGCAGGGAAGAGAGACAGATAGATAGATAGATAGATAGATACATAGACAGAGAGAGAGAGAGAGAGAGAGAGAGAGAGAGAGAGACAGAGAGAGAGCGAGAGAGAGAGAGAGAGAGAGAGAGAGTTATGGAATGCTAGATAAGGTTAAAAATATGAAGTTATCAACAGATTAAGCAACAAGGACAGAAAGAGTAAACTGGAAAGTGACAATTATCTCTCATAATAAAGAAGAATTAGTAATACCAGATGGCATATATTCTGTGTGTACGCAGAGATGAGACTTTAGTAATACACAGGGCCCAAAACTTCAATTACCAGCAAAAGAATGCTTGGATTTTTGTCCAATTAGTATACCTTTCTGCTCTTCCCAACCTAAGGATATATTCATATACAGAGATGACCATAAAACAATGTATTCCAAAGTGGCTCCTTCCAATATGAAGCATGGAGGATGGTTTCAGAATCTTTGCCAAAAATTACTTATGATACTCATGAGTCTTATGCTGGCAATGAAGGAAAATGCATCAATTTTTGTTTTGATGGCCCCACCTGGTCTAGAAGAAAGACACTGTGATGTGCCTAACAGAAGATGTCACAACCATGGTGATGCAAGAAAATTCAGTAAGAGGGGCAAGTTGGCGTCTTGTATAAGAAGATATATTCAGTCTATGCTGACAATGCAGATGTTACTGCTCAGGGCTTCAGAATGGTGAAACTGCTACAATATTTCGGAAGAAATGTGCTGCCATTCAGGAAAGAACGACAGACTGACATCATCTAAACATTACCCACCATCAATGAGCATCACAAAGCAGCTACAAGGTAATGACGATGCCAGATATAATTAAGAAACATGTTATTGAGATGCTACTGGTAACCACTATTACCACTAGATGTGAATTTGCTGTCTGCACAAAGTATGAATGCTGCTGACTTCGTAGATTCCAGCTGGTGGCCCACCTGCTGGCTAATTTCTATTTATTGTCACATGCCTGCCTGCCTTGGGGTTTTCTGTTCAATGCCTTGACCAATTAGCTGCCATGCCCTGTGCTGGCAAACTCTGCTCTTTGGTTCTCTGTGTGGGGAAAACTCTACTGCTCTTTGAAGCCCCAAGCAGGCACATTCTCTCATTGATTGTCCTGTGTTTGAAAATTCATTACAAGCCCTTGTAGTCTGGAACAGAACCACAGTTTGACTCTGTATGCTTTGGAATTCCCATGCTAAGCTGCATATCAGTATCAGTTTGATATCACAGCCTACTCCAGCCACACATGCTATCCTGCCTTGGGTTTGTGCCACAAACGTAGTATGACCCGTGGCCTACTACACCAGGGATGACACTGCAAGCCAGCCATGACATATGGCCTCCTGTTGATCTAAGAGTGCTATACTGACTGTGACCAGCCTGCAACTTAGTAACACAACACATGTATTTTGCCACAAAGTAAGTGTAAATAAGAAATTGGTTTTTGTGTGACTGAGTGTTGGACAACCATGTGATACCTATCCCCCTCACCACTGCAACAGTATGATGGGTGGAGAGGAGGAGGGCTTCCTGACAACTAGCAACCTGTTTCCACCACCCACCAAAGAGATAACACAACCCCAGTCTCTGCAATACAAAGGTCTAAGAAAACACACACAATCCAATAATCAAAAAATAACAATAATACTTATGTGCTGACTCGAACCAATTGTAATTACAGTGCGGGACATGTGATATGGCATAAATATAAGTCTAACGATGCTCTGAATGTATTAAATGATTTTAATATTCATTTTTCATTTTGTAACTGGAATTGTTTCTACAGTGCACAAAAGAATGTTGTTAAGGGCCCTCTTACCTCTTGCTGTTATATTGTATAGTTTTTATTTTTAAACTACATAATATCCTATATCTGCATGTAGATGATATTTTATAAACATAAATAATGGTTTTCCTTGTAGGTACGTTAAGGTAATTCTGTCAAAGAAAATAGTGGTCACTGATGCCACTATTGTAAGTACTACACACTATGTTACTAAATCAGAAACTGAGTCAGTAAATCATGCATAATAATTACTGTATAAATGATGTGAAAGCCATGAGATACCTTAAGACACATTTGTTAAAAGGCAATAAAACATAAAAAAGCCTTAAAAATTACAGGACATCATTGAGATGCAGATGTGCTTTGCATTGAAATGACACTAAGAAACTGGTCTCTTTTACTCTGTTGATTTGCCTGCACTGTCAATCATTTCTCACAGACTTGCATTTTAGAGGAGTTGTGCGCCAGTCCACAACTGTTCAGTTAGATTTTGGTTTCCTGTAGATTCCAATCCTTCAGACACAATGTTGGTCTTTTGAAACTGAGATTCACAGGTTGAATATTGTAATTGAAGCTAACAATCTCCAAATGGGTTAAAAGACTAAAAAACTGTTTTCTAAGAGTGTGAATTTTCACCATATCTCATTAACAAAGCTGTGCAAGGCATACCTCAGCAGCAATCAAGAGCCCATGAAGGAGAAGCAAATAGAAATGTTGCTAATTCTACAGTGTTTTTTTTTCTGTGTGTGAGAACTCATTTCTCAAAGAAAGGAAGGATGAAGGGGTTGAGTTCAATATGAGTGACCTTCTTGACATCAGAAACTTCTCTGGGAAAAGTTGGTGAGAATGTACAGTGAAAAGCAAGGATTGGTGACATTGTGATAAATATTATATATAGGCCAAACTCCACAAACTGTACAAAAACAATTCAATGAACACAATCAGCAGTGAATTTCCTTCTTAACCTGAATGAATCAGCAATGGCTGAGTATTGCACCTTAGCTCATGGATTCTGCTCATATCTCTTATATGCTGCCATAGTTATGTCTCTCGTGAATCTGGATCTGATCACAATTTTACTGACTGAGGAGTTGGTGCTTTAGCATTATTGACCTGCACCTTCCACCTTCAGGCTTATTTTTAGTTATGGTTATCGCATTTTATTGATGACTTCTTTGTTTAATGACATTGTCACCTTAAGGATCAACACAATGGTGAACTCAGAAGACAATGGAAGACACTGCATAAGAATGGATGTATCATTCATATCTGAAATATCCGGACAAATAGGTTGGTACATTACAAAAGGTCTAATTGCAAAAGCCGTTTTACTGATTTCCACGAGTTCAATACAAACAGTGCATTGGTGCTTGTATTGTGTCTACTGACTGAGACAGCTGTCTCCGCTGTTCTGTGATCTGAAATACTAGAAGTATACATTGACATGAAATGACATGGTCATAATTATTTCTTTTGCATGCTAA
The DNA here is from genome assembly GCF_021461395.2 of Schistocerca americana. Taxonomy (NCBI): domain Eukaryota; kingdom Metazoa; phylum Arthropoda; class Insecta; order Orthoptera; family Acrididae; genus Schistocerca; species Schistocerca americana. The sequence goes on from NC_060130.1 coordinate 339,454,510, forward strand.
TATCGATATAGGGGTAACTGTTCATTCAGGTGCTATTCCATAGAGTTATTCATTCAAAAAATTCTGGAATACTTAAAGATAATTCTACTCTTGTTCAGTGTGTCTGAGGAAGATACCAACCTCAATAATAACAGTGGTTCTGAAACCATAGGCCCATTACGGTAAACTAGAACTCCACTGACAAACTTCTGTACGCTCTTCAATGATACCTTCTGTATATTTTGGTATTGGGGGATCTGTGATTAGTGGCAGCTTGTTACAGAGTTACTCCATTTTATTTTGTTTTTTGCTGCAATTAGCTTAGTATCTTTATTGCACTGAATAGAATGGACAAAAGTGCAAAATATGAACAGCCTGTGTGTCTTGTTTTGGTTTGGCTATTGTACCTGCTGTTGACAGCAGTAATTTGCTCCTTACCACACTGTCCTAAGGTTTGCTTTCAGTACTGCACAATTCTACCTAGGATTTTGTTTTACAGCAGTTTTAGTTGTGCATTAATGGGAATACACAGCAGTATTACGGCTAGGCATACCAATGAAAAGTTGAACGATCTGCACTTGGTTTACGAATTCACTGAATGCAATGTAAAAGCAACACAATGATGCTGTGATAACAAAATACATGGTACATCTTGTGGTTGTTGCATAGTCTGAGTTGTGTGATGTAAATTTTGATTACTGCATATAACAGACTTCTTCTCTACTCTGAAGGCATTTGCACAGACACAAGGGTGACTGTACTAACAAATCAAATAAATTACAATTACATTATTAATCTGTAATGACCCTCCAGAGGCCATGACGCCATTATACTAACATATTTTAAAAGTATCCCTGAACAATCCCTGAAAGCTTATCACTGGAGTTGTGGTTCAGGTGATTATGTGAAAATATGGCCACATGACAGGAGTTAACAAACATTGAACACTGAATGGTACTTGGTGTTAGATGCATGGGACACTCAGTTTTCCAAATCACAGTGTAAAGAGTGTGCTGAGAATTCCATATTTCAGGCATTACCTCTCACCTCAGATCACACTGTGGTCAATGGCCTACAATTTATAACTAAGAAATTTTGGAAATTTGTGGGAAGGTCCTATGGGACCAAACTGCTACACTTACACACTGCCATTTAACCTAACTTAAACTAACATATGCTCAGGGCATCACGTACAACCATCCCCAAAGGAGGATTTGAATCTCCAATGGGGGGAACCATGCAAAAATGTGACAAGGCACCTCAGAGCACACGGCTACCCCATGCGGCATGACTAAGTGCAGTGATGTTTGCATAGAGTTGTCAATGATAATAGACAAACAACACTGCCTGAAATAACCACAAAAATACATCTTGGATGTATGAAAATTGTACCTGTTAGGACAGTGAAGTGAAATTTGGCATTAAAGTCTATGGCAGCAGAAAAACCATGTGAGTGCCTTTGCTAACAGTATGACATCAGCTACAGTGCATCTGCAATGCTTGTGACCATGTCAATTGGACTCTAGATGACTGCAAAACAGTGCCTTCGTCAGATGAGTCACAGTTTCAGTAGGTAGGAGCTGAGGGTAGGCTTCAAGTGTGGCCCAGAGCCCATTAAGCCAAGGAGTCACGTTGACAATGAGGCACTGCGAAAGCCGGTGGTGGCTCCACAATGGCGTGGGCTGACCAAATCATCACTGACTGGAAATGGTTATTTTCAGTTACTTGGAGTTCATCAGCAAGAATTTGATCTTGCAGAACCTTAGACGAATAACAATCAGATTGTACTATGTGGCAATTTTGTCATTATCTTTCCTTCAGATACTAACAGTCATAAACAAATGGAATCATTGTTGTCAGATTTCCACTTGCTCCCAATGGTTGCATTCTCAAGAAGAGTATACTGGCATAGCAAGACCTTGTTTGATAATCTGTTTCTGGACACCACAAATTACAATGACGTGAAAACCCAAACTATAATAAATAGTATGTCAGATCACGATGGTCAAATCACAGTCTTAAAACTCGCCAGAAGAAAAACAGTAAATGGTCACAACCTTGTTGAACATGTAAGAACAATAAATAGAAAATCTACAAATTTGTTTAGAAGCTGTCTCGACTCTTAAAAATGGGAGATAGTGTACAAGATACACACAATGAATGAGAAATTAAATTAATTATTGGACTTAATTTTCAAACATTTGGAAGCCTGCTTCATCCAAACACAGATTAAAATGATATCATCATGTCGTTGAAAGAAAGAGTTGCTAACACCTGGCTAAAAGGATATGCCTGTATATAGAACAAAGGGCAAGCATGAAACCAGAAGTGGAACTATATATATATATACACTGTAAAATTCCAACAGGTGGAATGGGGAAGGATAAGCAAATGCATTATGAAGAAAAAATTAGCAAGTCTAACAATAAAGTAAAAACCATACGGAACAGCATAAAAAGTGAGACAAATAAGAACATAACATCTAAACTATTGGGGACTCCACAGTCCTCTGGCAGTGGCTCACACTGGAACAATCAAAAAGCTGCAACCCTAGATTTTAATAGCTTTTTCTCACAGTAGCTGAAATAACAGGGAGCCACAATAAACAGTCTCCAAAGGAGCCATAGAGCTACTAAATCATATGCAAATCACACCAAATATAGCTCTTTATTCCAAAAGCACAACTCCTAAATGAACTGAAAAAAATCATAAAAGCTCTGTATGTTCTGGATATGATGGAATATCAAACAGGATTTTAAAATCATGTGGGGACTTATTCAGTCTCGTACTATGCTATTTACGCAACCAGTGAATGAAAACTGTGACATTTCCTGATAGACTCAAACATAGAATACGGATGTCCATCCACAAAAGTGGGGCAAGGAATGTACTATCCAATTACAGACCCATCTCTTTGCTGCCAGTGTTCTCGAAAGTGTTTGAAAGAGTACAGTATGATAGGACTTATGACACAATATGACTCACTGACATCAGTATAGTTTGGCTGTCATATGGGAGTCTCCACACAGAGAGCTATTTTCAGCTTAACAGATGAAACTCTAGGTGAATTAAATCCCTGAAAGTATATAATGGGGACCTTCTGTGACACTTCCTGTAGTGGATCTGGAAGGCTTTTTACATGGTATCACACAAGCAGCTCATAGTGAAATTGCATGCTCATGGAATATTGTCTCAGTTATGTGACTGGATTTGTGATTTCCTGTCAGAGAGGTCACAGTTCATAGTAATTGATGGAAAGTCATTGAGTAAAACAGAAGTGATATCTAGCATTCCTGAAGGCATTGTTATAGGCCCTTTGCTGTTCCTTATATATATATATATAAATGATTTGGGAGACAATCTGGGCAGCCATTTTCAGTTGCTTGCAGATGATGCTGTCATTTATCAACTAATAAAGTCATCAGAAGATCAAAACAAACTGCAAAATGATTTAGGAAAGATATCTGAATGGTGCAAAAAGTGGCAGTTGACCGTAAATAACGAAAAGTGTGAGGTCATCCACATGAGTGCTAAAAGGAACTCATTAAACTTCGGTCACATGATAAATCAGTCTAATGTAAAAGTCATAAATTCAACTAAATACCTAGGTATTACAATTACGAACAACATAAATATGAAGGAACACATAGAAAATGTTGTGGGAAAGGCTAACTAAAGACTGTGTTTTATTGGCAGGACACTTAGAAACCTATTAAGGAGACTGCCTACACTATGCTTCTCTGTCCTCTTTTAGAACACTGCTGCAAGGTGTTGGATCCTTACCAGATAGGAATGATGGAGTAGGGGAGAGTGGGGCACTCTGAACCATGGGGCACAATGAATCAGGTAGCATAATTTCAGTATAAGGTGGTAAATTATTTTTTCCTCTGTGTGTATGTTGTCAGTACTGCTCTACCAAGTGCCACTTGTTTTCTGCAGCATCTAGTTCCCGCCATTAGTGTTGTACTGATGATATGTTAGTTTCACAACAGTGAAGTAATTTTTGGGGACATAGATAGCTTGAATTTTTTTCAATCCTTTGTCACCAAATTTTAGAAAAAGTATGTCATTGCAACAATATCAATACTGTATTTTAATGATATAGATCTTCAAATATTAACAATGTTCGTACATAATGTCACATGAGCTTTGTTTGAAATATGTGCTGTAGGGGCACACTGAACCAAGCTCTCCCGGGGCACAATGAGCCATGGTTCATTGTGCCCCAGGAATTTTTTAATTGTCCAATACAAGCACTCTGTACTTTGTTTTCTTAGCATGGGTAAAACATATGTGTAGGAATTTAACGCTTTTAAATCACAGACGTTCAGCAGTCCTGTTTTATATTATCAGGTTTGAAGATGTTTCTTTCATACCGCAGCAAGACGGACAGAGGTAAAACTGACCATTACGTTATGCAAGAAGCTGTACAGGATGTTCTTAATAAGGGCATGGCAGTTCACCAAGCAGCTAAATCTCATTTAATACCTTACCCAACTGTACATTGATATGTTCAAGACATTAAATGTGGTTACAGAGAAAGACTGACACCAAACTATGATAATCATAAGGTATTTTCTGTGGAGCAGGGGAAAGAATTAGGTGAAGGATGAAGCTTTTGTTCCAGATAGCAACATACTTTATGTGCTCCCACGACCTGCTACTGATGATGTGACAAAGAGACAAAAATCACATTTCAAATTTGGAATCAGCTTTGAGTCCATTGATGTTCGGTAATTCCAAAATAAGTAACATGATTGTGTGCCTACAGATTTAATTATATGATTCACACATGGAATATATGTACGCATTATGTTTAAAGTATATTTACACTTGCTTTGTATGCTAAATAGGTTCTTTCAATGAACCTGTTTAAAGTGGTTCATTGTACCCCACATGTGGGGCACAATGAACCATTCACCAAATTTTCTTCAAAGGCCTGCAGCTAAAAAACAGTTAATGACAATGCAATCATATAAGGCCATTTGATACTTGAATGATTAAACTGTAACATCTGTAAATCACAACTCTGTAATAAAATTATTGGATGAGTAACAGAGAGAAATATTTTTTATGGTTCAATGTGCCCCACTCTCCCCTACAGAGAAAAAGTTCAAAGAAAGGCAGCACGTTTTGTATTATCGCAAAATATGGGAGAGAGTGTCACAGAAATGATACAGGGTTTGGGCTGGGCATCATTAAAAGAAAGGCATCTTTCATTGCAATGGAATCTTCTCACGAAATTCCAGTCACCAACTTCCTTCTCGGAATGCGAAAATATTTTGTTGACACCAACCTACATAGGGAGGAACAATCACCATGATAAAATAAAGGAAATCAGAGCTCATACGGAAAGATATAGGTGTTCATTCTTTCCGCGCGCTATACGAGATTGGAATAATAGAGAATTGTGAAGGTGGTTCAATGAACCCTCTGCCAGGCACTTAGACGTAATTTGCTGAACATCCATGTAGATGTAGATGTAGATATACATTACCACATCATCAGCAAACAGCCACAGGTTGCTACATTCATAAATGATCTGATCAACTGAGTGAGCAGCAGTCTCTGGCTCTTCAGTAATGATACTGTGGTGAATGGGAAGTGTCATCATTGAGTAACTGTAGGAGGATACAGGATGGCTCACGCAAATTTTCTAGTTAGTGTGATTAATGTCAGCTTGTTCTAAATATAGAAAGTGTAAGTTAATGCAGATGGCTATGAAAAAAAGTCCCATATTGTTCAAATTTAGCAGTAGTAGTATGCTGCTTGAGACAGTCACATTGATTAAACATATAGGTGAAACACTGAAAAACGATATGAAATGGAACAAGCATGCAAGGACAGTGGAAAAGAAGGTGGTTGGTAGACACGGGTTTACTAGAAGAATTTTATAGGAAACTGTGGTTTCTTGACTACTGTTTAAGTGCTTGGGGTCCCCTCCAGCCTGGATTAGAAGAAGACATTGAAGCAATTCAGAGGTGGGCTGCTACATTTGTTACTGATAGTTTCAGTCACAGTGCAAGTATTACGGAGATGCTTCATGAACTCAAATGGGAATCCCTGGAGGGAAGATGCTGTTCTTTTCAGCAAACACTACTTGGAGATTTAAAGAACCAACATTTGCAGCTGACTGTAGATTGATGCTACAGCCACCACTGTACAATTCTCGGAACCACCACAAATACAAGATAAGAGAAAGTTGGGTTTGTGCAGAGGCTTAGAGATGGTGGTTTTTTCCTTGCTCTGTTTTGTGAGTGATACAGGAAGGGAAATTACTAACAGTGGTACAATTCTCCACAATGCACCATGTGATGGCTCGGACAGTATGTATGTAGGTGCATATAAAGGGGACTATACCATAATCCTGTATGTACTGCTCCTATGTGGATCACAAAGACAAACTCATACTAATTCCTGCAGGTGGGTCTTTGAGCAGCGGTTCTACCCTTGGTGCTCACCCAAATGGTGAAGTAAGAATCCCTGATACTAGCTACAATGAGGAATATGCAGAGTATGGATGTAGATGTGTATGTATATAAAGTACTTAGCATCTGCAAAAGCAGTAGACAAACGGCCAATATTTTGTGCAACCCTCGCATGCTTATGTCAATGACGGTCATGGCTCCAAGCATACACAATGGGTTGCTGGTTCAGCAATGGTGTCATGGTCATTGTAAGAGAACTGTGGTGATGGTAGCTGTCTCTAACTTGAATGACAGTCTTATTCACCATGGAATTGTCAAAGATAAAAGTCTGAACAAGTATGGTATTATTTCTTTCATGCAGCTTAAGTGACAATAAAGAAAATAAATCTGCTACGGCATCTGAAAGAATTTACACTAGCTCCTATAAGTAACTGAAAGATCAAAAAAATAACGATTAAGCAAACACATATGAATGAAATGTAATGAAATCTAGCAAATGTGACATAGCTAAAATGCACCCACAGCTCCTATAAGTAACTGAAAGATCAAAAAAATAACGATTAAGCAAACACATATGAATGAAATGTAATGAAATCTAGCAAATGCGACATAGCTAAAATGCACCCACAATCTGATTAACATGAGGGTAGCCTCTGAATTTCATTTTAATCTGAAAATGTGCGAATGCAATCCTTTCTTTGATTTGATGAAGACTTACTCTTTTCTGTACCAGTAATACCTGTCATTATATATCTTCCTACAGTTCTTAATTTTATGCTAGCTATTACCATAGATTTAAACACTTACCATTTTCCACTATAGAGGGGTAAAGACTATTTTGTTATGAAAATTGGTGAAACTTAGTGTGCCATTTTATTAGTACAATACGCTAAAGTTTATAATAAGTCTAGCAGTTCTTTTGATAAATATTTATCTAATCTAATATTACTCTCAACAGGTCAGTAAAACAATTACAACACTAATGTGATGTGTCCTGAGATCTAGTTTCATGTGTTACATAGTTTCTCTAAATGATTGCTGCAGTGATAGGTTCTTTCAAATGGAAATGACTGGTTCTCTTCCCATCAACATAAAATCTCAATCTTGGCTTAAATGTTTATTACCTTTTCACTGAGGTAACTACCCTTCTTTCTGTGTTGGGGTTCCTCAGGTGTTATTCTAACATCTACAATATTTTAGCAACCAATAGAAAGGCTTGCTTACTAATATTAAAGGCTGATAAATGACTTTATGTGCTGGAGATCGTGTCTCATATGATGCAGATACCACCTTTGTGGTCCCTTTCCTGATGTGTCTACCCACAGCATGTGAATCCTCTATAGCAGCTGCTTTTATTTCATTGTTAGGTCTAAGGTCCAGAAAGCTAGAAACATCCACTGGGCTGAATCCACTGGGTCTCAGCTGTTCATATTTATTTATTTATTTATTTATTTATTACTACATATTTATTTATATTTATTTATATTTATTTATTTATACAGGGATTATTTCACAATGACATATGAACTGTCATGTTTATACAATGAAAACCAGTTCATCAAAAGACACGAACATACAGGAGGTGGGAAAGATGGTCAGCTGTGGCCTTAATGTAGGAACCACCCGTATATTTGCCTGAAGACATTTAGGAAAACCTCTGTTAACTGAAGTCAGGATGGCTGGACAGAGCATACTGTATCCTGCCAAATATGAGGATAACAGCTGCACAGCCTCATTCAGCTGGATGCTGTCATACGATAAGCTTTGATTTACACACAACTTGATTCAGATAACCTGTAATATGAAACACGAATGTGCATACAGCTACAACATCTCCACCAAGCTGTGACTGTGTGACTTTTACTTCTACTATGATACACACATCCGAATAATTTGTGTACAGGTGTGTGTGTGTGTGTGTGTGTGTGTGTGTGTGTGTGTGTGTGTGTGTGTGTGTGTTGTAGACGATTTTTTGATTGAAGAATGTGTACTACAGAAATACAAGTTTTTCATGAGTAAACAGGGATGCGTCTTTGTGTTTTCTGCGGGTATGTAAAACATATGTTGATGAATGGTAAGTGAGAATAAAATATAAGCTTTGCATGAGATGGCAGAGATGTGGTTGGCATTATTTTTATGAATCATGTAGATGTAAAATTTGTTTCCTACCATGTTGAATACGTAATGTTAAAAGTGGTATGGGGGAATGGCAATTTATCACCCAAATAGTTCTAGCTCTATTAATGAATACATTGCTTTAATTTGCAAGTGCTTGTTTCAAAATGGTTCAAATGGCTCTGAGCACAATGGGACTTAACATCTATGGTCATCAGTCCCCTAGAACTTAGAACTAATTAAACCTAACTAACCTAAGGAGATCACACAACACCCAGTCATCACGAGGCAGAGAAAATCCCAGACCCCGCCGGGAATCGAACCCGGGAACCCGGGCGCGGGAAGCGAGAATGCTACCGCACGACCATGAGCTGTGGACAGTGCTTGTTTAAATAACAATTATTTCTTAATGCTGGATAGTAGACTGGATGCTAATTTTGGTTGATTTGTAGGTCCAATGAAGTGAAGCTGTCCTGAGCCAAAACATTGGAGGTCTCACAGGAGGTTCACTTCTGGTGCAGTGTGACAAGAAAATGGAGTACAGCACATTATGATAGTACATTCAAGAACCAAAGAACAAGTTAAGTGATTGTCGTGAAATTGGTTTTCGAAAATGTGAAGAGAAATTTTTGACAGAAATACATTTTTCTGTGATAAAATCTAGCAATGTCAATAATAAACGGAAAATATACATTGCTACTGACTGTAAAACTGACATACTGAGTTTCAAACAGGCATAACTAAAAGATACATTAGCTTTCAGTAAAAGCCTTCATCAGAAACTGAGCTTAGGGAATACACACTTTTTCTACGGACATTGTTTCAAACGTACATATGAGATTTTGATAATGAGAAACTCCAGAATGGTTATGAACACTTATCTCTGATAAGTTCCACATTTTCTTAAGATGCCTTGGAAATATTTCTTTCTAAAGCTAAAGCTAAGTCTACTGGCAATGTCAGGTCATTCAGTACCAACTGACTGCGCAGTCAGCCCCTACCAGTGGTGTCACTCAGATGCAGTACAGAGGGGCATGGGATCAGCATACTATTCTTCCAGCCTTTTAAATCTTCCAAGACCTTGGAGCTACTATTGATCACCAAGTGATATTATGAATCTGCGCACACACTGTTCCAGTACCCCCACCAACGAAAAATTCCAGTAAGTACTGGGAATCCAACACCAGTTCTCCACATATCAGACATATTGAAAAATTAGCTCTGGGGGCCGACAAATATTTCTTTCAACATTAGAGGAGATGCATGAGGTGCTCATGTTTCTTTCTTCAAAGGCAACTAGTGGTGGTTTCTTTTAATGAATTACATTGAAAATGTTTATAAAAACAAATTCTTTCTTGTGTGTTCCTGACAAAAATTCTGAATATTCCTTGTTCATTGTGTCAACAGACATTTGCGTAAGATGATTTCCAGGCTACTGATATTACTTAACAGAGATAATTTCAGATTTAAGATCACAAAAGAGACTTCAATCATGATGTGCCAATATATCTCTAATTCAATAGAAGAAGAATAACTGGGATTAGTTTTGTACAGAACTGAGTGAAGACTTACTCTCCTCTTTTAAATCTTCCAAGACCTTGGAGCTACTATTGATCACCAAGTGATATTATGAATCTGCGCACACACTGTTCCAGTACCCACACCAACGAAAAATTCCAGTAAGTACTGGGAATCCAACACCAGTTCTCCACATATCAGACATATTGAAAAATTAGCTCTGGGGGCAGACAAATATTTCTTTCAACATTAGAGGAGATGCATGAGGTGCTCATGTTTCTTTCTTCAAAGGCAACTAGTGGTGGTTTCTTTTAATGAATTACATTGAAAATGTTTATAAAAACAAATTCTTTCTTGTGTGTTCCTGACAAAAATTCTGAATATTCCTTGTTCATTGTGTCAACAGACATTTGCGTAAGATGATTTCCAGGCTACTGATATTACTTAACAGAGATAATTTCAGATTTAAGATCACAAAAGAGACTTCAATCATGATGTGCCAATATATCTCTAATTCAATAGAAGAAGAATAACTGGGATTAGTTTTGTACAGAACTGAGTGAAGACTTACTCTCCTCTCTTTCGTTTTTGCTTATTTTCAAATGAAGGCTTGCTCGATGGTATCATATGGATTCTGAATGCAGGCATTGGACAGGGTGCTTCTCTCGTAGTCAACATAATTCCTCCCATTGTTCTGTGTTGTGGAAATCTAGAAGCATGAAGCAGACAGAAAAAATCTTACAATGATTGTATCCAATTGAATAATGGTATTCTGTCACTAACATATTACTACAGTGTAGAAAAAGTGAACCTGGTTAATGTGATGATCTGGGTTCACATGATTCTTTGGTTGGCCTCCTTGCATCTTCAGGATGGTTGTGTTACATACATTGATGTTAATGTCTATCACCAACCGTTAAGCCCTAATTAATGTAAGTTGTAAAGCCTTAATCAGATCTAATCTTGTCAGCTGGCTACATACTGGAAATCAATGATTTTTTACAATGTGATTAACCATAAAATCATATTCAGATGTGAGTAAAATATTTCAACCCAGAAAAAATTCTTACTTTTAAGGGTTTCCCTCCACACTTACATTTCACTTGTATTGCAACATCTCTGAAATTATTTTGAGTCGCTAGTAATTCTATGATTATTGTGATATTTTATTTTATTTAAGGTATTGTGGTATCTTACAGATCTTTATCAAGGTTAAATTAGCATTGTTAGCTCAGCTGGTGTGTCATTGTCTTTAGTCACATATTTACAAGGGTTTGTAATGCCACATATGTTTTGCATTCTGATGACACTAAGAAACTGGTCTCTCTTACCATGTTTATTTGCCTGCACTATCTACCATTTCCCCTAGATTTTGTTTCTCTGTAGAATCCAGCACAATCCCTTACGCACAGTGTTGGTCATTTGGAACTGAAATTCACGCATTGCTTATTGCAATTGAAACTGCCAGACTCGGAATGAGCTAGAAGACTAAAAAACTGTATTCTAGGAGCATGAATTTTCTCCATATCGCATTAAGAAAGTTGTGCAAGTCCTGCCTCAGTAGCAATCAAGAGACAAGGAAAAAGAAGCATATAGAGGTGTTGTCAGTTCCACAGTGTTTTTTCCATGTGTGAGAAGCCATTTCTTAAAAATAGAAAGGATCAAGGGGTTACATTTGACACAGATGACCTTACTGACATCAGAAACTTCTCTGGGAAAGGTTAGTGAAAATCTACTGTAGCGGCACCACTGTTTAGGACAGGGAAAGTTAGTTTTGTGTGATATTCGGAGCACCAGTTACAGCCAGGTGCGGGCCGGATTGCAGTAGCTATGCATACCAGCATTTGCGAAAGCAAATAGAGGCCACAGGGGCGTAGAACTGCCAGAGAGAGCACACACAGCGGTTTCCATGGCGCAAGTCACAGGCAGAGGAAGGCCAATGGCCAACCTAACAGTTATGCAGTACACTTGGCAAAACAGAGGCACACAGCCAAGTATAAATAGGTGCTGTTTTCTAATGGGATTCATTCAAGTGTGGCAGCTCTGCTTGATGGCGGGGTGTATCACATTGCCAGGCTACATGCAGCAACAGATGGGGCACCAGCATTGCAGTCCACAGCAGGTCATTGGTTCGACCCTCTGAGACCAACGCAGTGTCCGCAGCCAGCCAGGGCATGCCACTCCTTTGCCTGCTACCCCAGGCTCCTGACACATGCCGGAGACATCCCGAGGTGAGGACCACAGATACAGATGCTGGATAGCAGGCGCTTGTTGGTTGCTACGATCTCAGCCATGCCGGCAAGGATAAGGACACAGCTGGCTGCCCGCGGCTCACACCAAGCAGTGCTGAGTCGGCTGCTGGAGCAGCCATCCTGACATAATCGGAACTCTGCAGCTGGCATACAAGGTCAGCATGACACAGCATTGGGTTGCACAAGCCACTGGGGTGCTTCCTCAGCATTGAGGGGCCCTGTGACACAGAGCGAGGTGAATGGAGCACTGTAGTAGGAACAACTAAATCATTTGGAAAGTTCTTGCCGAGTTTCAATATGCCACATTTGGCGTCTGATACTACAACACTTAAGTGAAAAGCAAGGATCTGTGTCATTGTGATAAATATTATATATTGGCCAAACCACACAACTGTAGAGAAACAATACAATGAACATAGGCAACACTGTCTTCTTCACCTGAATAAATCTACAGTGGCTAAGTATTGCACCTCTACTCTCCCTCTTAATTATGAACACTTTCAAAAACTGGCCACCATCACATCCTTCTGGGCTTGTGAGGTAAAGGAAGCAGTGAAAAACAACTAGCAAGAAATATAAGCAATCAAGATGAGGGTTTCAAATTAGATAATACCAGAACTTGGATTCTGCTCATATCTCTTATATGTTGTCATAATAATTTCTCTTGTGAATCTAGAACTTGTCATAATTTGATTGACTCAAGAATTGATGGATAAGATTTATTGACCTGCATCTCCCACCTTCAGTTTTATTTTTAATTATGATTACAGCATTTTTTAAGTTTTCCTTGCATTATGATTTTGCTACCTTAAGGAACAACACAACAGTGAACTCAGAAGACAATGGAAGACGCTCCATGACATGACAAAATAGGATTTATAGTTGAAATATCAGCAGAAATATGTTGCAACATTACAAAAGAAATAATTGCACAAACTGTTTCACTCACTGCTCTATAATAGTGTGGCCTGAACGAATCATTGAAACAAAATTGTTACTTACAGTTACTTGGAGTCCATCTGCAGCGTTTAATGAACTACATCTTCCTAAACAACAATGGAATTTTTGTGGGTGACAAAACGCCATGTCACCAGGCCACAATTGTTTGCAGTTCAGCACAATTGTTTGCGGTTCAGCTGAAAAACATTGTGGACAAATCGAGCAAGTGATTTGGCCACCCAGACTGCTCAAGATGAATGCAATAAAACATTTACAGGACATAATCAGGAATTCAGTTCCTGCAAAAACCCTGCACTGGCAAAACTTTCACATTTACGGCTGACTACAGATGCAACATGGTTCAGTATTTCTGCAGGGGACTTCCTATGATATGTTGACTTCACACCACATTGAGTTGCTGCAGTACACTGGGCAAAAGTAGTTCTGAAACAATATTAGGCGGTATCACATGACTTTGGTCACCCCAGTGTGAAGTTAAGAGAAGGAGTACATAAAATTTCATGATATTTAATTCAACAATACAGTGTTACATGTAACATCAAAATTATGTAATCATGAATCTGTTAACAAACCATTTGACGTAGATTATTGGAATCTGCCAGTATTCTCTAGTATTACAACTTAATGTGGGTGTAATTTATCAGAGATTAATGTCATTTAAAATTGATTTCTTCTGTTCTTTTTTTGAGCAGTATGCTTTTTCCTAAACCCCTCTGATAAAATAATTTTAAGTGCACTGTAGGCAAAAGAATGGACTACTTTTTGGACTCTGTTGAAATATCTGAGGCCAAGATATTTGTGGCCTGTTATGAACATTAGCAAGCCTGTTGTAGGGAAAATCATTTGACTGTCCAGTCCCTGTGTTATCTTTCTGTATGTACATCTTCAGGTCAAAATTATTTAAATTCTCTTTAATACCGAGAAGGTAAATAATAGAAATGCCATGTGGCTACGGCCTCCCATCTGGTAGACCGTTCACCTGGTGCAAGTCTTTCAAGCTGACGCCACTTCAGCAACTTGCATGTCGATGGGGATGAAATGATAATGATAAGAACAACGTAACACCCAGTCCCTAAGAGGAGAAATTTCCGACCCAGCTGGGAATCGAACCCGGGCCGTTAGGTACAACATTCCATTGTGCTGACCACTCAGCTACCAGGAGCGGACACTGACAAGGTAACTATACACGTAGAGGCTAGGAGCTTTGAAATGAGTTTTCACATGCTTCTCTTAAAAATTGTTACTATAAATATGATAGCCTTCTTGTTGCCACCTGAAAACAATTTTTGAACCAAGAGTGGAAAAATACAACATTTTTGCTTACATTATTTCTGAATTTGTACATCATATGAATCACTCAAGACAGTCTGAAGCACTATTTTTCTGTGTTACTCAACTAGGTAAGTTTCTGGTCAGTGTAGAGACATAACAATTAGATTATTTTGTACTCTTCGCTGGAGACACTAGAAGTGAAAACAATATATTTGGTTTTCTTATAATTAATTTACAGGCAATTTGTCTGGAAACAACTAGCATGTCTGTCCATTGTTATATTTATGTAATGTCACAGCTTCTCAAATGAAATCACGTTGTGAAGAGTTAACCAGGTTATTTTCCTCAGAATGCAGGTTCACATGTTTGGGCATATAACTTTCTCAGGTGTGGAGTGTGCCAGTTCCTCATTTCTTGAAGTTTTTTACAACATTTCAATTTTCTGTGTTTTTTGTATTATTTGGGACATTATGAGTAATCTTTTCTACCAATAACAATAAAAATTAGTTTGTTGACTTATAATTTGTAAATCATCACAAACAGCAGCCAATTATGTAAATTGTACCTATTTCATTTGTATGGCATCAAGCTTTTGGTGAAACATGTGTTACAGTAAAAACAGTTGTGTAAGGAAGAGGAGGTATAACTGATGTCAAAGGCAGAGAGGAAAAATATCTTTCTCATTCTTCACATGCGTACTCATCATGACGCCACCCCCACACCTGAACCAAACAATAATCAAACTGGTACCTTCCTTCAACTTTTCTGTCACTGTACTCGCTGATAACCTCCGTAGATCTGTACGTCGAATGGGTGAGATTTAGATCCCTGTCTTGACATCTAGAGTTTGATATTCTGTGGATTCCCTACATCACAGCAAGCAATTACTAGAATGTCTTCACAGCAGGATTTGTTCTCTAGCCTAGTAAACTCTACATCTCAAATTATCTATGTACTCTTCAAATCATCATACAGTTTGTAGTGGATACAGTACCAGTATCATTTTACTCCCTTCTTGTTCCATTTCCAATTAATGTGTGGGAAGAATGACTTTCAACATGCCATTTAGTAGGAAGGAATTTATCTAATTGTGCAGTAATGGTTACTATGCTAAGTATTTTTACAACATTTAAAACTTTTCTAGGTTCATTTCAGAACTCTGAATTTTAAAACTTGTGAGACCCTGATGAAGGATAATAATAATGTTAGTGATGAGCTCTTGCAGACTACTCAGGCTTATGAGTGTTTCAAAACTTTTCCTTCAATATTCTGCATCTTCTACATAATTCAGTTTGAACAAACTACAAATGACAAAACATACAGCGCCACTGAATGTACATGTAAACTGTACTCCTCCAATAGCTTTGACATTGATAGAACATGACTAGTTTTTGGGGTGTTTTACACAAACACTGAATCCACTGCAGTGTAATAAATCTCTTCAAAGACAATACATAATTATTCAAATCATCTACTATCTCCAAAAGTCAGTTTTCCATTACAAGGAACATAAAATTCCAAGTGCTGCATCATTCAGTACTCTGCAAGCAAAACAGGATATTTCAGTTTGACAGCATTCTTACTCCACAGCTCCACACAAAATAATGAAGTTGACACCTTTGTCTCAGAGGTTAATAAGCTTACAGAAACACACTGAATATTATGTAGAGAGCCCTTTTGTGGTTATTATTGCTAGAGAATTTACCTATCACATACCAAAAGACATTTGAAGCGATAGTCTTAAAATGTAGCCAGTGTTTCAAGATAGACGCTGAATCCGATTATTCTAATAGTGTCCATATTATGGGACAAAGGTAGCGAATGCTGAGATAATCCTGTTACATAAGTTGCACAATATATGGACAGGTCCACAGGTAACAAGAGCCCGTTTCCTGCAGTCCACTGATGAGATAGGTTTTCCTTCAGGGTGCCTTTACTGTACTTTGATTATCTATTGTATCCTTACATTACTACAGGGAAATTTTGTTATGGTTCCTCTCAAAGGAAAATAGCCAATGGCCTTCCCCATCCATTTCCTACTAGAGTTTATAATCTGTTTCATTGTCAATACGTCATTAAATGCTAGTGCACCTTCTTTCCTTTCTTATTTTGTAAATGATGTTTCAGGTATTTAACAACTTTTTAATAGCCAATGGCCTTCCCCATCCATTTCCTACTAGAGTTTATAATCTGTTTCATTGTCAATACGTCATTAAATGCTAGTGCACCTTCTTTCCTTTCTTATTTTGTAAATGATGTTTCAGGTATTTAACAACTTTTTAATTGAGCCATACGGTAAAATCAAGTTCTGTTTCCTTCTAATAAAAATCAGGAGCAGGTGCTGTAATGTTATGTAATGTATCAGGTAATTAGTGATTTGTGGGTTCTTCAAGTAGCTGGATGTCTGTTAGAGATGAAATGTTGCTGGGTTGTACTTCAACTTATAAAACAGCCAAGAAAGGGGATAAAATCTGTTACGTCACTTCATCTGACTATTTCAGAATGACTGATGAACTGAATGAACTGACTGAAAAATCCTGCTTTTAATCCCAAAACAATTTACTGGAGATACATAGAAGAATGGTGTGGTAGCAAAATTCTTTCTGCTTGTGCTTTAATGTGAATAGAGAACCACCCATGCGTGAGCATGTGCCACAATTTAGAAGAAGAGTCAGTAATTGCATCAGAATTCTATCAAAAATCATTTTCTGCTCTGAGTCATTATTTTATACATAAATGAAGAACGAGTGAGTGAGTGGAAGACTGGCACCTCAACCCAAGGTAAGTAAGCAAAATTGGAAAGAACCTACATGTGAGCAATATTGTTGTGTTTCCTTTGTTTCTGATGTTAAGGAGATTTATTCACTATCAATTTATTGCCCAAGATACCACAATTAAAGAGCATTAACACATTCAAATGGTTAAACAGTGGAGGCTTAATTTTGACAATAAAAATTATGATCCTACACCAAATCAATGCTCCTGGCTACACAGTGGTGACAGGTAGCACTTAGCAAAAAAGGGAATAGAGGTCCTTTTCTGATTTTCATTGCTGCACAAAATTATATAACACTACCACAAAGGAGCATTTTTTATATTAAATAGCTGAAGCCCAACTCATTGGAGACACTATTCAGCAAGAATGTAGATAGCTACTATTACCACTGGGAGTTATTTTTGTGATAACCAGACACAAAACTTGCTACCATATGGATACACTACTATGACGCATGAAGACACTCTGACAACTTTCACATTTTCTAACTGTGGTGGACATGCAAATAAGATAATAACTATAACAGATGGCATTACTACACAGAAACTAATCACTTCTGGTCTAATTGTAATTTATATACACTCCTGGAAATGGAAAAAAGAACACATTGACACCGGTGTGTCAGACCCACCATACTTGCTCCGGACACTGAGAGAGGGCTGTACAAGCAATGATCACACGCACGGCACAGAGGACACATCAGGAACCGCGGTGTTGGCCGTCGAATGGCGCTAGCTGCGCAGCATTTGTGCACCGCCGCCGTCAGTGTCAGCCAGTTTGCCATGGCATACGGAGCTCCATCGCAGTCTTTAACACTGGTAGCATGCCGCGACAGCGTGGACGTGAACCGTATGTGCAGTTGACGGACTTTGAGCGAGGGCGTATAGTGGGCATGCGGGAGGCCGGGTGGACGTACCGCCAAATTGCTCAACACGTGGGGTGTGAGGTCTCCACAGTACATCGATGTTGTCGCCAGTGGCCGGCGGAAGGTGCATGTGCCCGTCGACCTGGGACCGGACCGCAGCGACGCATGGATGCACGCCAAGCCCGTAGGATCCTACGCAGTGCCGTAGGGGACCGCACCGCCACTTCCCAGCAAATTAGGGACACTGTTGCTCCTGGGGTATTGGCGAGGACCATTCGCAACCGTCTCCATGAAGCTGGGCTACGGTCCCGCACACCGTTAGGCCATCTTCCGCTCACGCCCCAGCATCGTGCAGCCCGCCTCCAGTGGTGTCGTGACAGGCGTGAATGGAGGGACGAATGGAGACGTGTCGTCTTCAGCGATGAGAGTCGCTTCTGCCTTGGTACCAATGATGGTCGTATGCGTGTTTGGCGCCGTGCAGGTGAGTGCCACAATCAGGACTCCATACGACCTAGGCACACAGGGCCAACCCCCGGCATCATGGTGTGGGGAGCGATCTCCTACACTGGCCGTACACCACTGGTGATCATCGAGGGGACACTGAATAGTGCACGGTACATCCAAACCATCATCGAACCCATCGTTCTACCATTCCTAGACCGGCAAGGGAACTTGCTGTTCCAACAGGACAATGCACGTCCGCATGCATCCTGTGCCACCCAACGTGCTCTAGAAGGTGTAAGTCAACTACCCTGGCCAGCAAGATCTCCGGATCTGTCCCCCATTGAGCATGTTTGGGACTGGATGAAGCGTCGTCTCACGCGGTCTGCACGTCCAGCACGAACGCTGGTCCAACTGAGGCGCCAGGTGGAAATGGCATGGCAAGCCATTCCACAGCACTACATCCAGCAACTCTACGATCATCTCCATGGGAGAATAGCAGCCTGCATTGTTGCGAAAGGGGGATATACACTGTACTAGTGCCGACATTGTGCATCCTCTGTTGCCTGTGTCTATGTGCCTGTGGTTCTGTCAGTGTGATCATGTGATGTATCTGACCCCAGGAATGTGTCAATAAAGTTTCCCCATCCTGGGACAATGAATTCACTGTGTTCTTATTTCAATTTCCAGGAGTGTATTTCTTCTTATTTCCACACAAATAATCTTATTGGAAAGTCTTAGCCATTAGTTGGTGCATGTCCCATACCATAAACAGACCTAACATAAAATCTAAGGTGTTGCATCCAGTAATTTTAATACACTCACTGGACGATATGCAGAGGAATGAACTAGTATTTTGGTATTTCATCTTGCACACAATTAGGAAGGAGCTTCTGTTTGGTTGTGGTGCCTTACCCTGTACTGGATCCATGCTCGTGGGTAAACTAATTGTAGCTGCACCCTCTGTTGGGCCACCATCATGTGATGTACTGCTGCTCTTGCACACAGATGATAGCATATACATGGCTTTCCGTGGGATGGGGAGAGGCGCCAGCTGTGGAGGCAATGAGGGGGCCAACTGGAATGGGGATATAGGTTGCCCAACACCAGCTAGACAAGGCCCTGCTTATTCTTCCCTGGAACAGCACAAACACATCCATGCCACTCTGCAGCTCTGCCACTTAAATAAGTGTCACATCTAGTAATTTTAATACACTCTTTGTGCATTTTCAAGAAATGAGTTGGTGTTGTGATATTGCATCTTAAACAAAATTAGGAAGGAGCTTCTGTTTGGTTGTGGTGCCTTACCCTGTACTGGATCCATGCTCATGGGTAGAACCAATTGTAGCTGCACCCTCTGTTAAGCCACCATCATGTGATGTCCTGCTGCTGTTGCACACAGGTGATACAATATACATAGGTTTCCGCAGGATGGGGAGAGGCCCTCGCTGTGGAGGCAGTGAGGGGGCCAACTGGGATGGGGGTACAGGTTGCCCAACACCAGCTGGCCATGGCCCTGCTTGCTCATCCCTGCAACTGCACAAGCACATCCATGCCACGCTGCCACTTAAATAAGTGTCACATCCAGTAATTTTAATACACTCTCTGCACAATTTCCACAAATTAAGTTTCCGTTGTGATATTTCATCTTGCACAAAATTAGGAAGGCGCTTCTGCTTGGTTGTGGATCCTTCCCCTGTACTAGATCCATGCTCGTGGGTAGAACCAATTGTAGCTGCACCCTGTGTTGGGCTGTTCTACACAGATGATACTGTATATCTGACTTTCTGTGGGATGGGGCGCCGCCCTAGCTGTGGAGGCAGTGAGGGGGCCAACTAGGATGGGGGTACAGGTTGCCTAGCACCAGCTGGCCACAGCCCTTCTTGCTCCTCCCTGCAACAGCAGAAACACATCCATGCCGCTCTGCAGCTCTGCCACTTAAATAAGTGTCACATCCAGTAATTTTAATACACTCTCTGCACAATTTACAGAAATGAATTTTTGTTGTGATATTGCATCTTGCACAAAATTAGGAAGGAGCTTCTGTTTGGTTGTGGTGCCTTACTCTGTACAGGATCCGTGCTTGTGGGTAGAACCAATTGTAGCTGCACCCTGTGTTGAGCCACCATCATTTGATGTCCTGCTGGTGTTGCACACAGGTGATACTGTATACATAGCTTTCCGCAGGATGGGGAGAGGCCCTCGCTGTGGAGGCAGTGAGGGGGGCAACTGGGATGAGGGTACAGGTTGCCTAACACCAGCTGGCCACAGCCCTGCTTGCTCCTCCCTGCAACTGCACAAACACATCCATGCTACTCTGCCACTTAAATAAGTGTCACATCCAGTAATTTTAATACACTCTCTGCACAATTTCCACAAATGAGTTTGTGTTGTGATATTGCATCTTGCACAAAATTAGGAAGGAGCTTCTGTTTGGTTCTGGTGCTTTACCCTGTACTGGATCCATGCTCGTGGGTAGAACCAATTGTAGCTGCACCCTCTGTTGAGCTGTTGCACACAGATGATACCGTATACATGATTTTCTGTGGGATGGGGAGACGCCCTAGCTGTGGAGGCAGTGAGGGGGCCAACTTGGATGGGGGTACAGGTTGCCTAACACCAGCTGGCCACAGCCCTTCCTGCTCCTCCCTGCAACAGCATAAACAGATCCATGCCGCTCTGCAGCTCTGCCACTTAAATAAGTGTCACATCTGGTAATTTTAATACACTCTCTGCACAATTTCCAGAAATGAGTTTGTGTTGTGATATTGCATCTTGCACAAAATTAGGAAGGAGCTTCTGTTTGGTTGTGGTGCCTTACCCTGTACAGGATCCATGCTCGTGGGTAGAACCAATTGTAGCTGCACTCTCTGTTGTGCTGTTGCACACAGAAGATACCATATACATGACTTTCTGCGGGATGGGAAGACTTCCTAGCTGTGGAGGCAGTGAGGGGGCCAACTAGGATGGGAGTACAGGTTGCCTAACACCAGCTGGCCACAGCCCTGCTTGCTCCTCCCTGCAACAGCACAAACACATCCATGCCACTCTGCTGCTTAAATAAGTGTCACATCAAGTATTTTTGATACACTCTCTGCACAATTTCCACAAATGAGTTTCTGTTGTGATATTGCATCTTGCACAAAATTAGGAAGGTGCTTCTGCTTGGTTGTGGTGCCTTACCCTGTACTGGATCCATGTCCGTGGTTGAAACCAATTGTAGCTGCACCCTCTGTTGAACTGTTGCACACAGATGATACCGTATACATGGCTTTCTGCGATACGGGGAGACGCCCTAGACGTGGAGGCAGTGAGTGGGCCAACTGGAATGGGGGTAGAGGTTGCCCAACACCAGCTGGCCACAGCCCTTCTTGCTCCTCCCTGCAACAGCACAAACACATCCATGCTGCTCTGCAGCTCTGGCACTTAAATAAGTTTCACATCCAGTAATTTTAATACACTCTCTGCACAATTTCCAGAAATGAGTTTGTGTTGTGATATTGCATCTTGCACAAAATTAGGAAGGAGCTTCTGTTTGGTTGTAATGCCTTACCCCATACAGGATTTTGGCTGGTGGCTAGAACTAATTGTAAGTGCACCCTTCTCTGAGCCAAACACATGTGATGTACTGGTACTGTTGCATAGAAAAACTACTTTATACATGGCATTTAGTGGGATGGTAAGAGGCCCCCACCTGCAGAGGCAGTGAGAGGTCAACTTGGATGGTGATAGAGGCTGCCTAACATCAGCTGGCCACAGCCCCTCTTGCTCCTCCCTTCAATACTACAAACACGTCTATGCCTCTTTACAGCTGTGCTCGTTATTTGAAGTTTTACGTGCAGTAATTTTAATACACTCTCGGCACAAGTTATGGAAGAATAAAATTGGCACTTTGTGTTTTGGAATTTCACCTTGCACAATATTATCTAGGAGCTTCTGTTTAGTTGCAGTGTCTTACCCTGTACAGGAGCTTTTCTGGTGGGGAGACCCAATTATAGCTGGAGACTTTTCTGACCCTTCTTCATATGACGAACTGACTGTGTTATGTAGGACAATGTAGTAGACGTGTCTTCTGATGCAGTGGGCACAGGTCTCAACCGCCTACCCAGTGAGAGGCCCAATGGGATTAGAGGTGGAGGCTGCTTAACAGTAGCATGCCGCAGCTCTGCTTGCACCTCCCTGCAACAGCATAATCACAACTATGGCACTCAAAAGTCCTCAGCTTAAGTGTCCCATTCAGTAATTTTGATGTGTTTTGGTATTCCATCTCACATAAAATTTTCAAGGAATTCTGTGCAGTTGTGGTGCCTTACCTTGTACAGGAGCTGTTCTTGTGGGGAGACCCAATTATAGCTGCAGACTTTCCTGACCCTTCTTCATATGATGAACTAACACTGTTATGTTGGGACACTGTAGTACATGTGACTTCTGATGCAGTGGGGATACGTCCCAACCGCTTACCCAGTGAGAGGCCCAACGGGATTAGAGGTGGAGGCTGCCGAACACCAGCCCACCGCAACCCAGCTTCCTCCTCCCTGCAACAGAACAAACACATCTGTGCCATTTGGCAGCTCCAGACCTTAGTTAAAGTATCACATCCAATAATTATGACATGTCTGTGTATTCCATCTTGCATGAAATAATCAAGGAGTTCTGTTTGGATGTGATGCCTTACCTTGTGCAGGAGCTTTGTTGGTGGATAGACCTCATTGTAGTTGGATGCTTTTCTGAGTCACCTTCATGTAATGTAAAGCTGCTGTTGCACACAGACACTGCAGTATACAAGGGTTTTGGTGCATTGGGGACAGGCAGTGTCAGCTAACACATTGTGGGGGATGACTGAGATTTGGGTAGAGGCTGAAAATTATCAAGGTGTTCAGTTCAGCTGCGGTGCCCTACCTTGTACTGGAGCTTTGCTTGTGGGTAAATTGAATTGTAGGTGCATGCTTTTCTGAGCCATGTTCATATGATGTAATGCTGCTGTTGCACAGGGACATCTAAGTATATGGGGCATTTAGTGGCCTGGGGAAAGGCCCCAGTAGGAGAGGCAGTGAGGGGGCCAACTGGGAAGGGGACATAGGTCTAACACCAGCTGAACACAGGCCTGCTACCTTCTCCTTGTGACAGCACAAATACATCTATGCAACTCTGCAGGTCTGGTCCTTTGGAGTGAATAATAAATCTCACTGAAATTATTTACCTGTCTAAATTTCCTTCTCCTACATAATTTCAGAAGAATGAAATTCAGTTTAATGCTAACTATGGAGGACAGTTATTAAATTTTTATCATCACCTCAAAAAATAAGTTTTCATAATTATTTTTCTGTTTATTTGCAGGTGCATGTCCACAGACTCAGTAAACACTGAAAACCACACACTACAATAATCCCTATTATAGCATACTTCTTGAAGAGAGAAAACAAAATGGTATAGACCATAAATAAAGTGGAGCATCATGCAATGATTTGTTGATTTCTTTTGTAGATTTGAACAGAAGAAACATGGTGACAATCTATGTAGAGTTCACACAATCAAGGCAATAGTGGATAAATTGGAAATTAGTCTATGATCTGTTTTCAGTATCTTAGACAATGAAATATTGAATATGAAAAATATTGCTACCTGTTGGTTCCACAGCTATTCACACCATAACAAAAAGCATGCCAAACTGAAACCACAGCTCAAATACTGCAGCTGTCATGGTCATCCAATTGCCATCTCTAGTCACCCAGTCACCTGGATAAGTGTATGGTATATCACTGTGACCATGAAACAAAGGTGTCTTGGTGTGGTACAAGCAGCAAACAGGTGAACTGTCAAATGAGCATATTACCAAAATCTCCTGTTGAGGTAGGGGGGCTGGCAAATGAAGAATCATGGGAAGCAGTCTGAGTGTGTGTTTTTACACACACTGCTTCTTTGGGCTATCAAACATTGCCATGTACTGTCTTGACATATCAGCCTGTGAGATTTTCCATTTCTTTGGATGAAGAAATCATTGTGAGCATTTCCAGAAAGACCCATTTTCAAGGTGAAATGTTTCCTGAACAGCCAAACACAGGTTTATACAGAATATTCAGAGAATTTAAAACACAATCAAATTGCTGCAAATCATACATTGGCTTGTTCTAAATAATCTAATTTACACTTCATTACACTAGTCACCAAATCTCAGTCATAAGTGGGGTGAGAGAAAAATGGAAATGTGCACTGCCACTGAGAATTATTGTATCTTATAGATAGGAGTACATCATACTTCCTATATGTACGTGATTCATCAGTGATATAAATGATTGCATGAGATCTACAGTAGCTTAGCCATTATTTTCTTGTTCTTCGTAGGCACTGTGTTGACTCCCAATGAAGTTTGGAAGATACCACTCCATGTGGTAGAATCTTTGAAAAGCTTGAAGTAGGTGAGACACGCACTGTAGTCTTAGTAACATTTAATGTTGTACAAAGGTTTCTGCATTTAATTTTCTGAAAAACTGGAAATGTTAATTTTGGGACAGTGCAAGGTTGGCTCATCAACATAATTTATGTCTGTTGTTTGTGTAATATGTAATCCAATGATTTCTGTTATCTTGGGTTATGCTGAAAAAAATGAAATGACACAAATTCGATATGTTGGAGCAGGTTTCATAAATGAATTGCTCATTTCCTCATTTATTTATTGATTCTTTCATTGTACTTTCTCAGTGTTGCTGATGCCATGTTTCTAGGATACACACTGTTGGGTGTGTAGTAAATGGGTCAACTAATATGAGCCTTCAGGAGGAGTTCATTAGCAAATTCAATGCCTGCGGCAAGTTCTTACTCTTTATTGACCTTGTTATGGCGTGTGAGGAAGACTTCCTCTCTCCCAGAAATGTTGCCCAAGGTTTTAACAGTAACTGTGGATGCACTCTGTGACACACTAAGCAGTGATTAGTTTGCACTTTGCCAAAGGGTAGCTTTGTAGGATTATGATTTTTTCTATAAACAATATTAATTGTATGCATATTGTCAACACATAAATGTACGCAATACAGATACATAAATGTATAGACAAACACATGTAATTTGATGCTTTTAATTTGTGCAGCATATTATATTCAATAATTGTAGAATGTCTCTTAACCGTAACAGTTAATAATTAGCATAATTGTCACCATAATGTATGTGCCAATTCAGGCAATCTTTGCAGGTACCTGTAGAAACAATTTTCTAGTAGGTTTTTAGGGTATTCCTGAATGAACGTGTTTGTGTCTTAAGTCTCTGATCACTTGTAAAAGTTTGTTGTGATATGTAATTCCACTGTGTAAGAAACCATGTTGTATTTTCGCTTTGTTTTTCCTACTGAGAAGTAAGCAGTCGCTGGATTTGGTTCCATATTCATCCTTTAGTGTCCCTGGGAAGTAGCCTGTCATGAAAGAATCATTTATGATTTGCACTAAAGATTTTTTCACACTGACTGTACAGTTCTTCTGTATGCACAGAGGCACTTCATTTTTTAGACTGTGCTTAAAAGTGCATAGTTGTACTGTAGTGTTGGGTCACAGAATTATTGTATTTGGTGAGTTTTTGTTCAGACTGTGTTTTGTCAAATGTCTGTTGTGTGTAGCTTGGTACCTATGTTTCTGAAGTATTGAACTGCAATGTGTGCTCCATTTCTGGGATCATATATTGTGGTACCATGATACTTCAATGGCATGTTTCTTGTGTTTTCTTCTATCTGTCTCCTCTTTGGTGATTTACAGACTGCATTGATTTTGTTTTCTGATAATTTTTCGAGATAATTTTTTAATAATTACACATCAAAATATTCAATCAATCGAAAACAAACTCTTAAACTCACAAGTAGATATAGAAATCAGTGGTATAAGAACTACTGTTCTCTATGTAACTGAGTTTTTTAAAACAATGACATAACTTGTATAAACTTCGACAGTTATAAGTTAGTATCATACTTTTGCAGAGAGAATTTTAAAAGTGGTGGTAGCTGCATATTTGTAAGAGATTGCATCTCCTGCCCTGTAACTGCAATTCCATTGGAAAGGTATGCAATTGAAAAACATTTTGAGTGTAGTGGTATAAGTATTGAACTGCAAAATGCAACCCATGTAATAATGTCTTTAAACAGAGCTCCCAGTGGTGATTTCAGTGTGATAGGCTGCTATCACAATTTTGGGAGAACAAGTTAATTTTATGTGGAGACTTGAATATTGACTATCTGAATCAAAATATCAAACGGAACTAGAGAGCTTACTTATAATGTATGGTTTACATAACACAATACAAACTTATACCAGAATAGGTATGAACACTCAAACTGCCATTGATTACATAATTACAAATATTCGGTCTGGCAGATATAATTGCTTTATAGAAGACATGAATTTATCAGATCACCACTCACAGACAGTAATAATAAAAGAAGTAGGGAAATTAGATACACTCAGCTTTATCCCATACAGAGATATGAGAAGTTCTAACGCAACAGACCTAAAGATAGAACTACAAAATGGAAAGTGGCCAGAAATGTACTTAAGTAATAGTGTTAATGATAAATATAACAGTTTCCTAGATATCTATTTAAAAATCATTGAAGAATGTTTGCCAACCAAAACTAAACCAATAAAGAAAAAGAGAGGAAATCTGCCATAGCTAACAAAAGGTCTATTAGTATTCTGTAAAAAGTTGAAACTTCTTCACGCAATTTTGAAAGCTCCAGATAGGCCTATTCATTTTGTTGAATATTGTAGAGCCTATAAAAAGATTTACAATAAAACTTAAATAGATGCAGGAAACTGTATAACAGAAATGTTATTACACAAGTTCCCAACAAAGTCAGAAACACTTGGAAGATAATAAACAGAGAAACAGGAAAGTCATCAGGAAATAACAATAAAAGCTTAAGCCTAAAAATCAATAATGTTGTAACAGAAGATCCAATAACCACTAGTAACACTTTCAACCAATATTTTACCAGCATCTGCCAACGACTTACACAGGGTAACAATAGCGATTCTCTGCAGCCCAAAAACTAGTTGAGAATAAACAAAAGTCACCCAGTAACTCATGTCACCTGTACCCGGCAACTGAACAAGAGATACGAAAAATAATAGAGAAACTAAAAAATAAAGCATCCACAGACACAAATGACCTGTCAAAAAAAAATTTGAAGCTAACTACTAGGGAAATTGCTTAACCCCTCTGCCACTCAGTAAATTCATGTCTCAAAAAAGGAATCTTCCCAGATAGAATGAAGATTGCCAGAGCACTATCACTATTCAAAAAATGTGATCACATGTGCCCAAATAATTACAGAGCAGTTAGCCTCCTTCCCATTTTTTCGAAGATCATAGAAAGAATAATATTTGTTAGGTTAATGGCACCTTTTGATAAAAACTCTATCATAAATGGCAGACAGTTTGGGTTCCAGAAGGGAAAATCTACAGTGTCAGCTGCATTTCAAATTATTAATATAATCTCTGCAGGCCTAGATCAAGGTCGAATCCCAGTTGGTGTTTTTTGTGATTTATCTAAAGCTTTTGATCTTGTCAGTCACCACATATTAATAATGAAGCTACACCACTATGGAATTAGAGGAAGTGCTCTTGATATCATAAAGTCATTCTGCAG
This sequence comes from Schistocerca americana, assembly GCF_021461395.2. Classification (NCBI taxonomy): domain Eukaryota; kingdom Metazoa; phylum Arthropoda; class Insecta; order Orthoptera; family Acrididae; genus Schistocerca; species Schistocerca americana. Next base: position 339,482,740 of record NC_060130.1, read on the forward strand.
AACAGGAAACAAGCAGTGGAAGTGTCACACAATCAAGGGAAACAGCTATCAGAACTACAAGATATAAAACATAGGGTGCCGTGCCACGAGGTACTATACTAGGACCCCTCCTTTTCTTTATATATTTAAATGATTTACCTTGTAACGTAGACACTGAATTGATACTATTTGCATATGACACAACAAGAATAACTATGAGACCGAGCTTACATGAGGCCATAAGTAAAAGTAATCAAACAGTTGAAATAATCACCCACTGGCTTGAAGTGAATAGGTTAATTCTCAATTATGAGAAAACTAATGCAATCCTACTTAGGAACAACAAAAGAAAAACAAGTTAACCAACAAATTTGCAAGAGCTAGATGTAAGAGTAGTTGAAAGTGCTAAATTTCTTGGGATCACTGAGGACAGTTGGTTAGGATGTAATGATCATATTTTTAATATAAGCAATAAAATTAGCAGTGCTGTTTTTGCTCTGAGATAAATTAAGCCACTAATAACTGAAGATGATGTGTGCATGGTGTACTTGTCATACTTCAATGCTATAATGAGCTATGGTATAGAAATCTGGGGCCACTCAACTCAGCCAATTAAAATATTCAAATTACAAAAGAGAGCAATTAGAATAATGGGAAACAAAAGATCAAGAGATAGTTGCAAGCTTCTTTTCCAAAAATATAAGATTCTAACATTCTACAGCTTGTGTATATATAAAATTCTGCTCCTTGCTTGGGATCATAATGATAAATTCAACAAAAATGAAGATGTACACCACCACCACACCACAAACACCAAGAAATTAAGAATTCCGCAGCAGAACACAACTCAATATGAGAGAAGCAGTGGTTACAGGGCAGAAAAGTTGTACAACTCTTTATCACCACACATCACTAATGACAAATCAAAGGAGAAGTTAAACAGTCAATCAAACAACTGCTATTAGAAACCCCTTTATATTCAATCAGAGAAATTCTTTCAAATGAAAATAACTGAAGCAAACAGACGTAGTACACAAAAAGAAAAATGTACACAGGTACAGAGAAAAATAAAAAGTAAAATGTATTAACTTCTTAACAGCATTGTTTTATCCAAAGATTTTGTTTTTCTACAGTATTATTACTGTTAAATTTTTCTATGAATGTAAACAAAACAGGATCTAGAATATGTATGTGCTATGTGACTATATTATACCGTATATATGAGATGATGGACCCATAGCATAAAATTATTGAAATTCAATGTTTTGTAATTTAGGTACATAGATTATGTATGTCTCATAAAATCTGTTCAGTTTATAGTATCTAAAATTTTGTAATGATGTTTTTAATTTCCAGAAATGTTGTGGCTAAAATTTATTACTTATCTTAGCAAAACTGTAGTTAGAATCAGTAAAAGTAATGTACTTTATTGGAAAACTGACAAATCAAATATGTACTTGGACTTACTACATAAATGTACACCATAAGCTGTTAAATAAATAAATAAGTTCCTTTTTGTATGAATGGTATTGGTTACAAAATGCAGCATTGTTTTTGTTGTTTTTTATACTGCTAAGATGCTTGACGATTACAGCCTTCAATATCCCATTAGTTACCCAGTTTTTTTTTATTTTGTGTTTTAATAGCTCTTAGTACCTCTTCAAAACTGAAATTCAAAACTGAATTTAAATATTGAAATGAACTTTGAAAATTGCCCATTCATGCTAATCTCCATGTACAAGTGTTTCCAAGTTTAAGTGTTCATCTTTCTCACAGATCTGACTCTTTTCGGCATAAAGAAAACCATTACGTATGTGAGTATTTTAGTTTTGTTTTTTACACCTATGTTTCATTTTAATATCTGATGCAAGTGATTTGAAAGTTCAGAGTTATCTACAATGACATCACATCTTAATTTCTCTATATCATTTACTTTATGTTCAATGATTGATGCAGAATGCTTGGTTATGCCTGTGACAGTGTCAATCAGTGGTGATAGACCATAGCTCTACATAATGTTAACTTCACCAAGAAGTTTAGTCCTATTTATGATGAAAGTGCAAACAAGAGTGAGACAATCATTTCCCTAAATAATGATAAATGTTTACTGTATTTATAAGTGGCTTAGATGTACCAAAAAAAATTATGCAATCCCATAAATATCCAAATTACTGACATTAGGTCACAGAAATGTTTTTGGAAATCATATAGAAAAATCCAAGGTAATATCAGTGTTCTATGGTTCCCTAATTTAATAGAAAACATATAAAACTTCAAAAATATTTCATGCTTTCTTTTAGGTTTCACAGAGGTTTCAGACAGAAGTTATCCTTCACGTGCTTCTTTATTGGAATATTCAATCATTGGTTGTCATGGTGTGTCCAAATAGGTGGAAAAGTCTCTTGGATCAACTGCTGCTGCCAATGTCAATGGAGCATCTACCACAGCTTTTAGTCCCAAAACCAGTAAGTAAGAATTAGCTTCTGACCAGTTGGTAATAATTACAAACTACTACAATTTGTACTTTAGCACACGACAATGTCATTGAGCAACTAAGGCTACATAATGATTTTTGTAACTTTCAAGTCTTACTTGTCACACATTTCAGATCATGAACTCCAGCAGCATTGTAATAATTACAAACATAATTTGTTTTGCTGGTTAACATAAATTGTATGACCATTCTCATATCTGCTGCTGTCAGCTGGCACCACACAAGGAACAGTTCACTGTGATGAGTACAAAATACATGTCCAAGGATGGGTGAAATGTAGTGAAAGACTGATAGAACCATCTCTTTCCTGGAGGATTTTTCCTGGCTTACGTATAACACAATGATATTGTCTCTCTTTCTCACTTGAATTACAATATCTCTTGCAGTGCCCTGACCCACCATTGGTTGGCACTCATTGTAGTTTCTGGTGCCTCTTAGTTGATACATCTGTGACAAAATTCACAAACGCACTGGATGTACAATAAATGATCAAAAGTATCTGGGCATTCCCAAAAAGGTACGTTATTCATATTAGGTGCATTTTGCTGCCACCTACTGCCAAGTACTCCATATCAGCGACCTTAGTAGTCATTAGGCATTGTGAGAGAGCAGAATAGGGTGCTCCGCGGAACTCATGGACTTCAAACGTGGTCAGGTCTTTGGGTGTCACTTCTGCCATATCTCTGTACAGGAGATTTCCACACTCCTAAACATCCCTAGTTCCACTGTTCCCAATGTAATTGTGAAGTGAAAACATGAAGGGACACGTACAGCACAAAAGCATACAGGCCAACCTTGTCTGTTTAGTGATAGAGACGGCTGGTGGTTGAAGAGGGGCGTAATGTGTAATACGCAGTTATCTATCCAGACCATCACACAGGAATTCCAAACTGCATCACAATCCACTGCAAGTACTACGACAGTTAGGTGCGAAGTGAGAAAACTTGGATTTCATTGTCAAGCAGCTGCTCATAAGCCACACTTTGCACCGGTACAATACCAAACAACACCACACTTGGCGTAAGGACGGTTGAACAGTGGAAAAACATTGTGTGGAGTGATGAATCATGGTACACAATGTGGTAATCTGATGGCAGGGTGTGGGTATGGCGCACACCCTGTGAACGTCATCTGCCAGTGCATGTAGTGCCAACAGTAAAATTTGGAGGCAGTGGTGTTATGGTGTGGCCATGTTTTTCGTGGAGGGGGCTTGCACCCCTTGTTGTTTTGCATGGCACTATCACAGCACATGTCAACACTGATGTTTTAAGCACCTTCTAGCTTCCCATTGTTGAAGAGCAATTTGGGGAGGGTAACTGCATCTTTGAACACAATTGAGCACCTGTTCATAATGCACGGCCTGTTGTGGACTGGTTACATGACAATAACATCCTTGTAATGGGCTGGCCAGCTCAGAGTCCTGACCTGAATTCTATAGAACAGCTTTGAGATGTTTTGGAATGCCGACTTTGTGCCAGGACTCACTGACCAACATCGACACCCCTCCTTAGTGCAACACTCTGTGAAGTATTGGCTGGTATTCCCCAAGAAACCTTCCAGCACCTGTTTGAACGTATGTCTGTGAGAGTGCATCTGTCATCAAGGATAGGGGTCAGCTAACACCGTATTGAACTTCAGCATTACGAACGGAGGGTGCCACAAACATGTAAGTCATTTTCAGTCAGGTGTCCGGATACTCCTGATCACATAGTGTACATGGAGGTAATGTATCTAGCGGCATCATTGCAAACAGAGGTCATCAGAAATCTTTGTCTCATAAACATAACACTGAAGGAGACACTTAACTCTCTGTCAGAGGCAGGAATCCATTGAAGAAGATTGCTACCATTCATAAAAGTCAGTTATCATGAAAGAAACTGTTGAACTTAGAAAACATTCAGAGAAAATAGTGTCAATGATAACTATGCTAGGGCAACAGTCTCAGTAAAATGATTATTGTATTACTTTTGTGTCAGAGATTTCTTATACAATGTGAATGCAAGGAAGAATCTTCAGTGGGATAAGAAGCACAAACCATGCAGTACCTACCAGGGAAACACAGTATGCTATTGAACATGATTGTCTTCACAGTTCTGCCTGCAGCAGAATGTGCTTGATTTTGAAGAATGTCATCAAGACCAAACTAGCAGAGGTTTTGGAATGGCTTGAGGAATCATATCATTTATTGTGTAATGGCAAACAAACACACAGTCTAATGATGAAATACAAGATTAATAATTATCCTCAGTATTTGCAACATGCAGTCTTTCATAGTTTATGAGAGATTAATCTGTGAAACAGAACATGCTGCAAGCAGATTACACAAGTTCCGACTCTGTGGAAACCTGTATCATCCTTAACAAAAATGAAAAACTATTACGAAATATAAGTGTAGACCAAAAGACAATCAGTTGTAGACCAAAAGACAGACAGTGACATGAACTTGGGAGTGTGCAAAAATTTTTCCAAGGTAGTGCAAGGTTCAAAACTTTGCTAGTTTTAACATAACTGATTAAGTGATTGCGAAAATTATGCCCCATGAACTAAATTTGGCAAAAAGTACACAAAACTTACTGTACCTTGAAAGATGAACATTTGGATATTTATTTCCTTAGTATTTTGAAGGCAGATTATTTTAGTACCTAAACAATAAATATATTCAAAAATATCTACTTATATTACAAAGATGAATATATATGTGATATTATGATTCAACTACTATATCTGAAATTACATTCTCATATCATTAAATGTGAACATCCAACACGTTATGAACTAAAACTAGAAAATATTCACAAAAATGATTTATTTTAACTTGCATAATGTTAGGTGGAATTGGAAAATTAAAAACCTGAAATAAGAAAAAAGTCAGAATGACAGAGAAAATCCTGTTGGATGACAACAGAAATGTCACTTTAATATCCATAAAAGTGGAGGAACAGGAAATAAACTTTTACAAAAGTTTATTCTACTCTGTTATCGCTTGTAAGACTTTGTTTACTTACAAGACTTCACATCTGTTCACATTAATGGACTTACTGCATTATTTTCATAATTCCAATTTTTTAGTGCTGGCTGGAATAACTGAATTTGAAGAAAATGTGTTTTCAACCTATATTTTTTTATTAAAATTGTAGCCTAGGGCGAGCCAGTATATGACTAGATGAATGTGGGAAACCTCCAAAAACAATTGTCAAATTGGCAGGTAGAATCAACTTTTAGCAACATAGGACAGCACCATGGTAATCCTTATCCCTCCTGTTTGTCACATTATTGTGCAGGATGCCAACTGGAATACATAATTCATAGCTGCATGTGGGGCTGTATTTCACCAACAGACAGAAGGCCCCAATCCTGGAGAGCATATTTTGATGACCTTGGAATTTCACAATTTTCTCAACTAAAATTTTGTGGATGAAGTATCAATTTAAACATACACAAGCTAGCGTAACTGTACTACAATAGCTCTGTTTGTAAAACTGAATGGAGAAGCAGTAGACCATCATGGGTTTTATTTTCCCATAGATACATGGTAAACTACTATCGTGCACCAGATGACTAGATGGAGGGGTGTCATTACAGGAAATGCGAGTAGATGACAGGCACATATACTGCTGCCAAGCTTATGTGGTGAGAACTGGAGACAGAATCCATGCACCATGGTGTTAGACTAGCTCCTTTCTGCAACTCAGTGAGTGCTGAATGAGGAAATGATAGAAGAAGACTGAAGACATTATCCTGGCAAATTACAGCTACCTCAAAGAATTGGTATGATTATCTGTAAAAAGAGTGACAAATGAGAAAACCCAAAATATATAGTGATTATGTACCTGTTGTTGTGGTTGGCATTGTTAAATCTGCAGTTAAGGGGTGTTGCAGGCAATGACTGCTAGAAATCCAGTATGAATAAAAAATTGGTACCTATTTCCTGGAGGGTGCATGCCTATGGAATTGGATAACAAAATTTTGTGTTAAGTAAGATAGAGGGAACTTGTGGATGATGGTGAAACATCACTAAACTATGTAATGGATAAAGATTGGAAAACAACACAGATTATAAGTCCCCTTGAAACCTTGGTGTCACACAGGAACAGGTTTTATCTTACATGTTTCAGCTTGTATAATGGCGTTTGATAGTAAGAAGAGTTGTCCAAGTTACTTGGTATGGCCACTGGAGTGTATAATGCTGCTGTCACATCCTCTGTGTTCCCAAAACGAAAACTCAACTATTAGGCACAGGTTTCCTATCCTACAGTGTCTTACTGATTGTACTTCAATAGGTGATAATGCCACAGAACATGTGAGGCTGTCAGATGATTTGTGTTGTGTTCCTTACATATGAATTTCATAAAAACAATGTTTTTTCAAAAGTCTGCAACTGTGTCAGTAAGAATTTAAATAACAAAATATTGTGTGACTTATTGGTACATTTTTTCAAGTGCTGTAAATTACCAAAGCACATGAAAATGTGAAGAAATTCCTGATCTACATCATGATATGCATGATAAAATGTAGCTAGAGCACCGTTCTGTTGTTTGAATCTCTTTGAGTGTTGGTGACTGCATTATTATCAGCCATCCATAAGGCTTGTTGGCTTTGGTAAATTAGGTACTGAGGATTGGCTCCTCACAAAGGGAATAGTGTTGTGAGCTTCATGTGTCTGTGATGAGTAATATGAATATCAGCTTCAACATACTGGTATTAAAACCTCATTTCTGTTTTTTTCCATCCCTTGGTCCAATGATCATGTTTTCTCTCTTATTTTTCCCTAGAACTAAGCAATCTCTGGAAGAATCCAGAGCTACCATATGTCTATGTATTTTGTGCTGACGTGTTGATCAACAGTCACCTAAAACTTTACACAAATGTTACTAGTAGTTTGTGATGTTGTGTTGATGTACAGTCACTGGAGACTTTATAGCCCTCAATAAGTTGAAATCACCTTTGAAAACAGTCAAAAACCTACAAGGAGCACCTGAATATACCAGACACATCCTTTTACCCTTTCTAATTGTTTGAAAAGCTTTATTAAACTTTATCAGCTTTGTAAGCTTTCACATCCTCCTTAAGAAGATATATACTTAGCGTAATAATCCAAAGAAACAATTTGTTTCTGTTTCCTCCTGTTATGATATTGTTTCTTCATCTATACTAAAATTTAAGCTCCAAATCACTCATCTTGCTGCATCTTAACATTTTGGTTAGTAGCTTGTGATAGATCCAATACACTGACATAGTTTGATGTGTTATTTCTATGATTTAAATGCTAAGTTCATTTGAAATACAGCAGTGCTTAAAATTGTAACATGTTACCAGCACTTGTACACATAAAAATAACTGTAAAGGGTAAACGCTGACTGCCAACTTTGCAAGTGAAGCCACCATTGTTACTTCTTTTTAATGATTTTCTTTTAGTTATGTCATGCTGTAATTCATTTAGGGCATCAAACAACTTGTCAATATGATGCACTTAAACAGACAAATGGAAATATGTGGGAAATGATGTCAAAGGAATAGTATTTACTACTTGACACTGAAGTCAGCTCAGCACTGGCAGCATGTTCACATCCTTTAAATTTCTATTGAATGTAGCAGTACTGAAAGAATGTAGTGATGTTCTAGGCTGCTTCTTACTTTTTTTGCCTGACGACGTACATTTGAAAAATCTCTCATGAGCATTGAACCCATGTTGTGGACACAGGCATAGCCAATGCAATAGATATCAGTAACACACATTTTAGCTGCCAATTTAACTGCTATCTAACAGACTAACAGAATGTCAGCTGTAAGTAATCCACGTGTCCAGCACATAGTGCCTTATCAGCATAAGATGAGATTATTCTGACTCTACAGTATTCATGTGTGAGGGATGTAGTGAACTGTAAGTGGACATTTTGTATTTGTGTTTGAATTGTTCACAATGAGGACTGATGCAAACAAGATCTTATGAGGTTTCATACCAATTTAATTACCATCTTTATCATGTGAAGTACTTGAAGAGGAAAGAGACAATGCAAACACTATTTTTGGTTTCATCAAGAAACTTGAAAATGTCACTATCACTGAAATCACAGATAATGAAGAACTGGTGCAAATGCCTTCCAAGACCATTACTGATGTTGAATCAATTTATAACACTTTTAGTGATGATTGCAGCAAAAAATAAAGGGTGGTCATTTAAAACAATTATGCATCACTTCAGAAAAGTCAAGGACAGGGACTATCTGTCTCATTATCAGAGATTGTAGGAACAACAGACAAAGACGTGAAAAACTGTAGTTGACATCACAGAATTGTTAGTGCACTTTCCAAGAGGCAAGGGCCAATTCCACGGCTGTGCATGATGTTGATATAAGGCTGTTGGCATACACAAAAGCTAGAGTGCTTGGATTGACACATTCCAAAGCTTAACCTATCTGAGTGTGGAATTTTGAGGCAGTTCACAAGATTCTGTGCCACAGATTTATGCAGTATGTAAATTGCCAACATGTTCAAGTACAAGAAGAGATGGAGAATTCTGTAATTGCCATTGGTATTAAATTCATGGATGTGTTATTGTTGTACAGTCAATACCACACAGGGGGCCATCATTACTGAGGACTCCAAAGTTGGCAGATCAAGTGCAGTTGCCATTCACCAGCAGTCACCACCGCAGTGATTGCTGTCCAGCCCCAAGCACCAGCCGGCTCATATCCCCTGTGGAACCACTTAGCAGCACAGTGATGTACATTGGTATTCAGTGTTTACTTCATCTCAGAGATGTCAACTCATGGCTGGGGCAGCTATTTTTATGAAACTCTGACTTCAGTCAGCACAACTGAACTATTGTAGAGATATTTACAATTGTACATGTCAACACCATCCGTAAGGAAAGGACTGCACCCCACACCAGTCTTCAATTTATAAACTGACTACTCTCAATATAACTACTTTCAAATGTTCAAATGTGTGTGAATTTCTAAGGGACCAAACTGCTTAGGTCATTGGGCTCTAGACTTACACACTACTTAAACTAACTTATGCTATGAACAACACACACTCATTGCCGAGAGAGGACTCGAACCTCCAGCAGGAGGGGCCGCGCATTCAATGACATGACGCCTCTGACTGCACGGCCACTCCACATGGCATAGCTGCTTTAAATGATGTTTGTTATTCATTCTATGTTTGAGTTATGCTTCAATTCCTGTGTACCTTCCTGAACAGAATTGTATTTTGTATGCATGTCTACCACTAAGAAACAAATTTTTCAATGCTGACACTAAGAGCTACAACATCTGGCGACAAGGAAAAATAAGGTTTTGAAAGTGCTGCTTAAATTTTGGAAAATTTTTGTCTGTTTGAGATCTAGCTGTTGCCCACCAGTATTTAGGTGTACTAACGTGTTCTTTCTACAGAATACTGGCAGAAGACTGCTTCCAGTATATATACTGTATTTTATTGTTGTTCAGTACTCCGATTTTACTTGTTCTTGGAATTAGTCATTGCTTGCACCTTTACCTAAATTTGTGTATGCCATTTCTATTCCAGAAATGTCACTTAAACATGTCGCTCCATTTTGGGCACTAGAGATCCAGCAACTTAGGAATAGTACGAATAGACTTTTGGAGTTTCAATCAAACATAACAGCATGGTGTCCTGCTACTAAGGCCACACTGCAGCAATCTAAATCTGCTGTGCATCTAAGTTCTGAGAATTTTATGTACAGCAGGAAGACTTGATGGGTATTTTTTACAGCTGCAGGCACACTTTTCAGTCTATCACATACAATGTACAAAGTGGTTTGCTCATTTTCTTTCAACAGTTGGTGTTGACACTCACCAGCATTGTTGTAAACTGTTTCCTGCAGCTTGCACTGAGAATGTTGCTTATGACAATTTAGTAACTGCTTTAGAGAAGCATTTTGATGAATAGATTTGTGTAGCAGCTGCAAAGTATAATTTTTTTTATACTGCTAAGGAAGCAAGAGCAAAGTGACAAACAATAGGTTGTATATTTCATTATTAACCAGGCAGTGCAAATTTAAATGTGAATGTGGTTAATATTATAGTGACGAGATGTGACATGATGCCATTACCCAAAATGTGGCAGACAATTCTCTTAGAGCTCAAATTATCATATTCAAAGATCCTACTCTCAAGCAGGTTGCTGATTTGTTGGATCACCAAGACATATTTGATAGACTGACGTTCAAGCTAGTGGCAGTAGTAAAAAGCGTATGCATGCAGGTTATGTACCATGGCCCAGTGAGGAATGTTCAAGACCAGCCTGGCCCTGACCTCACACTAAGCAAGCAGTAAACAAAGTAAAGTCATGTCCATAATGTCTCAAAGTACATAAATGGCTAGCTTGTCCTTGTAGAAAGGTGCAATGCTTTAAATGTGGCAAACATGGAAACATTCAATCATTTTGCGTGCAAAACAATTTCAGAACAAGTCAAAAATTTGTTCATTAAAAAAGAAAGATAAGACTGTGAATGTAATCGTGTCAAAGCCAGTTCCTGAGGCAAACATTGTTAAGTCTGTCAGTTCCAAGTATGTAGCGAAGTCAGTCACAAAGGCATAGAATTGGTCCTCAATGCAGAGAAAAGCTAAGTTATTCATGCCTTTGAACATTTCTCAGCAAATTTTGCATCTGCAACTAGACACAGTAATATCAGTCACTGTGTTAAACCGGCGTACGTATGAACAATTACATTAGCCAAAACTTTCAGAGTCACAAATGGTACTGTCCATTTACAATGGAGGTGATATTCTGATTCTTGGCATGTCTAGTTTACATGTCACTTTTAAGAAAGTATCTAAAACAATGTCATTTGTGCTGCTATACACAAAAGACAGCATCGAAATATTTTTGGCATTGACGTTTTTGACTTGTCTGGCTTACATATTTAGGAAAATGCTTTGTCTGTCAACACATTGGTACCTAATGACATTTTATCTCAACTGTGCAAAGAATTTCAGGATGTCTTTCAAGACTCTTTAAGTAAGGCCAATGATTTTGAAGCTCTTATTACTCTGAAAGCAAATGCACAATCAAAAATCTTCCAGGTACAGCCAGTCCCATATGCCATAGATAGAGAGATGAAAAATGAAGTGTATTTGGCTGTCGAGATGGCAGTGAATGAGGCTGTCAATGACTACCAAAACCCAAAGAAACTCAAGTTATATGAAGACCATCAACAACACCAGTGTTAGTGTTCACACACTAATGGATAACCAAAGAACTGAAAGTGAAGGTATTACAGCAAAAGCAGAAATACTGAACTGTATTTTCAAATGACTAAGGAAGATACAGTTTATCTTCCACACCGCTCTAAAGATGTGAGCTATTAAACAAGGATGCAAGAACCACAGTGATCCCTGTCGAATTGCATACAGAATTTACAACTGAATTAGATCTCATTTTCACCATAATATATCATACATCCCTTAACAGTAAACTAGGCCTATGATTAAAAAAGAGCACAGTTCACACCTGTGAACATGAACCATAACAGAAGCAATCCAGAAAACTACCATTCAGCCTCACTGACAGCCATCTATTGTGGAATCCTTCAACATATCCTGAGCTCAATCATTACAAGTTATCTGAAACAAAATGACCTCCTCCATCTCAACCAGTATGGATTCCAACAACATTGTGCATGCAAAACCCACTTGAGCATTTTTCATGTGACATCCTAAAAGTCATGGATCAAGGAAATCAGATGAATGCAGTATTTACAGACTTCAGAAAAGCATTAGACTCAGTACCACACCAAGGTTGACTAATTATGAATATACTGAGTATCAAACAAAATTATTGACACAGTTGAAGATATCTTGGTAGACAGGAAATAGTATGTCATCTTGGATGAATGGTCTTCAACAGAGGTCCAAGTACGTCAGATGGGCCCATGAAAATATGCTAGAACACTTGTCCATGTTGTATGTTAGTGATATGGCAAACCATATCAAAACAGAACCTCAGACTTACCCCGAGTGGTACAGTTATCTGTGTGAAGTATTCTTTGTAAAAAGCTACAAGAACATTAGTCAAACCTCAATAAAATTTTGAGGTGGTGCAAAGATTAGCAAGTTGCTTTAAATGTACAGAAATGTAAAGTCATGCTCTTCACAAAATGAAACAAAGTCATAATTCTCTGTGGTTACAATATCAGAGAATTGCACATAATATCAATTGACTCATGCAAATACCTAGGTGTGACTATTGGTAGGGTTACAAAATCAGTTAACAGTAAATATGGCTTCCGTGGGACGAACAAATAACAAGAATGGTAGGGCTATGAAATTAGTTAACAGTAAATATGAATTCTGTGGAATGAACAAATTACAAGGAAGCACCACAGAAAACAATATCACCATCTAATACAAGTGAAGAAGAAGAGATACCAGGTTGGACAGAAGATAAAAACAGCAGATCACAATGAACCACCAGGCACAGGACAGCACCCGAACAACACATGAATGATTTTTTATGGTCCAATTCACTGCAGAAGGATACAACCAAGAAGAACTCCAGGACTCTCAGGAGATGAAAATCAAGACAGAAATGAAAAGAAGACTAGCGTCTACTCTTCAAAGAATTAACCAAGCAAGAAATGTACCTCTCATGGAATTGAATGATTTGGTAACTCTCCCATATCACAATTTACAGGGCCTAACCAGTAACTTATATGAGCTACAGGTACTTTTGAATGATAAACTGAAGGAGATTTCAGTCTTGTGTGTAACTGAACACTGGCTGCAAGAAATACAAAAATGTGCAGCTGGGATTATAGACTTTGCAGGGAAACACACAGAGTGGGTGGAAAATGTACATATGTAAAAACGGATATTAAACCAAAAGACATTAAGTTTAAAAATATCTACTGTATTGAAAAAGATTTTGAATATGGTTTATGTTAACTAACAGAAAGCAAAATTATAATTGCATCTATAAATAGGCAATTTTGAATTGTTCTCTGAAAGTCTGGAAAACCTTCTGAACTGTCTAGATAGTCAGTCAAAATACATAATTATGCTTATGGATTTCAATGTTAATTTCAAGGACAACTGGAAAAAAGGGCAGAAACTGCTTAATGTACTAAAATCATACAATATGGACACATGTGCAGAAGATATCACCAGATATGGCAGCAGTAGCGAAATTACTATTGACCAAAAATTCACTGGCAAACCAAAATGCAGCTTTAAATCTGAGGTATTGGATACAGGTTTCTGTGATCATGAAGCAATTAAATTGACTTAGATACCTCATGTGAAAAGTGTCAACAAGAGATATTCTGAGAGAAGATTAATTAATGATCACTGCACTGGGGTCTTTAATCTCATGTTAAAAAATGTAAACTGGAATACGGAAACAAGTAGTTCTGTAGATATAAAATTCAACAAGTTTTTGTCAAATTATAAATAGGGCTATGACAATTCATTTCCTCTGAAGAGAACAAAAATAAACAATCAAATTCATGGATAACAACTGAAATCAAAAAGTCATCAGAAAGTCATAGAATGCTATATAAGAATGCAAATCAAAATAATATCTTGAAACCATATGCAAAATGTTATAGAAAATATCACAGAGTGGCTTTAGTTGCTGCAAAAAGAAGTACAATGATTCATATATCATAATAGGGAACAACAAAATGAAATCTGTGTGGAAACTTATTAATAATCATACAAGCAAACATGAAAACACAAGTAATAAATTCCCCATAAAACACAAAAATGAAATTGTTGATGATCCACTGCTAATAGCTAATATATTTAATAATCATTACATTAATATAGCCCAACAACCTGACCACAAGTGTGTATAGTCCAAAGACAAACGTAATAGTTCCAATAAATGGAAAGACAATGCTCCTATATCCCATAACACCTGAAGAAGTACAGAGGGCTATCAGTTAAGTAAAGAGTAAAATGACCTGCCGATTTGTTTGAACCACTGACAAAATTATTAAATATAGTACCAATAATATTTTCTCTCAACTTGTGGGCATAATCAATGACTACTTTGGAATTGGTGTGTTTCTAAGTGAACTTCAGCAGTCACCAGTAATAACAGATTATAAAAATGGTGACAAGTTTGATATAAAAAATCTCAGATCACTATCAGTATAACCCGACTTTCAAAAATAATCAAAAGAATAATGTATGAGAGATTGCTAGACTTACTAAAAACATTCTTGTAAATGGACAGAATGGTTTCAGAAAAGGCAAATCAACACAAATGGCTCCCTTCAGTTTCCTAAAACTTATTTACAAAGCTATAGGGGACAAGGAACTGGTCTGTGGGTTGTTTTTGGACGTTTCCAAAGCGTTTGATCTTATAAATCACAAACTACTACTGTCACAACTATATAGTTATGATGTCCATGGTGTTTCCTATCAGTGGTTCAAGTCATATTTAACTGATAGAAAACAAAGAGTGCAAATTTCTCAGGATGGTAATGTGTATCATTCTGAATATAATAAGAGTTAATTATGGGGTGTCCCAGAGCTTGATAATAGGACCATTGTTATTCTTGGTTCTTATTAATGACCTACCACAAAGATTTTCAACATCTGATACACTATATTGTTTGCTGATGATACCAGATTCTTTATAAAATGGAAGAATGGTTATGAATGGTTATGCAGCAAGGAATCGAAAAAACAGCAGAAGTGGCTGAAAATGGTTTAAAGGTAATTATCTAGGTATCAGTGACAAGAAAACTGTTAAGGATGATCTTCAACCATATGAGAAACAAAAATAGGACAAATGTAAAATTCAAATTATCAAATAGCCAAACTCAGCAAAAGAATCACATAAAATTTTTAGTATTACAGATGGGTGAGCATCTGAGATGGGAAAATATGATAAATGCTCAACAAGAAATTAAGCTAGCAATGTTATATTTGAAGAGTTCTTAAAGATTGCTGCAATACTGAAACAGTGTTAAGTGCTTATTACACATTCATGCATAGTCTACTGAGGTATCATGTAGTATTCTGGGCAAAAGCCCTTGTGCGCAAAGCAACCTTTAAACTTCGAAAGAGAACTGTAAGATTAATAAGTGATATTGCTTACAGAGAATCATGTAGAAGTATCTTTAAGGAACTAAAAATTATGACCTTACCATCTATATTTATATATGAATTCATCTGCTTCATTAAAAACCATCAAGTTTCAGCTTTGTACAGTGAGACACACAATTATCAACCAAGGGACAGGGATGATTATCATAGGGATGCACACAGAAATCGATATATTAGGACAATGTTGTTTACAAACCGAACATTCTTTACAGTGTATTGCCTGATAACATCAAAAAAATACCAAGCATTAATACATTTAAAAATTATATAAAAATATTTAAAAAATGCATAAAAATCTACTAATAAACAATAGCTTCAACAGCATTAATGAATACCTGTAATTCTGCTCAAATCTGTAGGTCTGCTCATAATCTATCTAAGCAAAAATTCATAGTTATCAGAGTATTCTTGTATAAAACTAAACTTCTTTTGTCAATGTATGTATCTGAATATGCACCATACTTTAGTGCCATGCGTTACTCTGCCTATTTCAGTAAAGTAGTCGTATTTAATAGTTTTAGTAAAATCAACCAAGGTGTTTCACTAGCTTTTATCAGTATGTACATATATAATTTTATAATCTAATTAAACAGAATAATGTTTCTGTTATAAAGATTTGTTGATAAGATTTTGTAAGTGATGAAAACATATAGTACTTTATACTGTTTTGTACTTTGAAACGTCCAATATCATGAACATGATAATAAGAGTGATAAATAAATAAAGGCTTACATATGCTCAGCTGTAGGTGACGCAGGTGGCAGAATACTGGGAAAATGCAGTCAATCTACAAAGGAGAATGCTTATATGTCACCTGTGCATCAAATCTTAGAATATTGCTCACGTATATGGGACCCACACCAAATAGGACGAACAGGTGATTTTCAGTGTATGCAAAGAAAGTAGTGTGAATGGTCACAGGCTTGTTTGACTCACGAGAGAGCTGAAACAAATGTAAAAAAAAAAACTCAATTGACCGACACATTCAGATATATTGAAAGTATTAGACAAAAGCTTACACGCTAAATTTTAAGAAGATGTATTAAGTGGATAATCTAGAGATATTCACCTTCCCCTATGTATCACTTTTGTAGGCGATGTAAAAACAAAATCACACTAATTATAGCACACAAAAAAGCATATGAGCAACCATTTTCCCATTCTCGATACTCAACTGGAACCAGAAGAAACCTTAACCTGTTGCCTACTATTCTCTGTATCCACTTCCATGCACTTTGCAGAGGTCTCCCAGAGTATATCAGAGTATATATATAGATATGGCAGTTACTTGAGTGTTATAATTATCGTGCATTATACAGAAGCTGAATGCCTTCACAATCTGTGCCTGTTCTAAACAAAACTCCAACAGAATGGTCTAAAACGTAATTTAGATAAACATGAATTCTTCCAACCTCGAGTGGAATACCTATGCCACATCCTTATCAGTAGAGGCACAGGACTGATTCAAAACATGTTGAAGCTGTAACTTACTTACAATTGGCAACAAACCAGATGGAACTCTAAGGCTTCTTAGGAAAAGTAAATTATTACTCCAAATCCACATTATACACATGTGAGTTTGGAACTGGTGATAACCCTATACTTTTCCAGGTACAGCACTTTAGTACCAATGGCTGACCTGCAAACCTACCTTCCACATCAGCATTGGAACTCTGCATAAATCAGTTTCTCTAATATCAATTACAGGTCATCATCAGAGTCACTCTCCACCTCCTGGAAAATGAAGACTGCAGGGTGATTGTGCCTCAATGTTTCTGCCTGCTCATCCTGCAGATTCTCCATGGTGACTGGTATGGCACCATTTACATGAGGGGAATGGGACACCATCACTATTGGCTCTGAATCAACAGATATGTTGAGTGTAAGGCCACCACATATGCAACCTGCTCAAACCACCAGACCACTCCACAGCTCTGCTGCATAACCTGCCCCATGCCACAAATTCCATGGGACCACTTTAATATGGAATTCACTGGAGCTATCCACAGCAAAATGTGACTTATCATCATCCATGCTCGATGTAAATTTCAGTATGTGGCACAAATGTATTCTTCTACTGCTTGTATGCATAGATGTCTTCTATTGCAATCACTATATTAACCCATTTGAAGTTAGCTTTAGTTCCTCCTTGTCAATGGTTATTCCAGCTTTAGATCTGATTTCAGCCCAGTCCATTGAGTAAGTGGTTTTTGTGGTTAGGACTGTTTTCATGTATTTTCAAAGCCGCACTTAAATGTTTCCAATTTTTGAAACCGTCAGTGGTAGTCAAATTAGCAGTTGACTTTATGTCAAACAGTCGACAACAAGAACAAAACACACTATCGTTTGATACTGAATAAACTAGCCACCATCGTCTGATAATTTCTTCGTTTGATAGTTTTCTTGTACAATGTGTTAAAGAGAAATGACGCCCATTTTCATCTTTTGCAAAATTATTTCGATATACTTGTGAGGGTTCACATAGTATAATATGTTCTATATCTCTCACATTAAGTACTTTTGTCCACGTACCTACATTAGAAACATTTTGTTCTGTTATTCCATGTACATTGATACTTTCATCAACCACATTAGTCATACAGTAATTTTTACTAGGAGAAATCTCAAGAGGATTCATGCAAGAATTTACTGGGCTAGTCAGTTTGACCATCTTGAATAAATGATTGTATATTTTTAGTGCCTAATTGTTCAGAATCTCATGAAATATTGGCTGATACATGGACTTCTTACTCAATATCTGATGTACTTGTCTTAGAATTTCGTTTAAGGTATTCGTGAATGTTCATGTGTTTCTTAGTTTCTTCTAAAACTTTTTCCATTTAGCTTTTCTTTTCCGAAATTTTTATAGTTAATTCCCTCTCTTCTGGCGTGATTTAATAATCTTGCAAATTATTGCTTAGGCAATGCTCCCTTTCGCCATCACAATATCACATCTATAACAAATAAAGAAAGTAAAGTATCAGCAGACGTAACTGGAAAAAATCATGAATTCATATTAATTTATCTTATGTTTAATACAATATACAACTAATAAGTGTTTTTATAACATAATTTATTATGCACTGATGTAATTTCATTTGTCACATTAACTTAAACATATATTTTATACAGTTGCGCAGAGATATTCGCTTATGCTGTAATAGCATTTGTCAAGCATGTGGTTCTTTAGAACAGTTTTAAATTTATCCTCATTTTCCAGCTCTTTGATACGTTTTGGTAGTGCATTAAAAAGTTTGATGCCTTGATTACATACATGTTTCTGGCTTCGGGTCCTTGTTACAGCTTGTATGTGGAGATCTTTACATTGCTGTGTATCGTAATTATGGAAGTCTGTATTGGCTTTCATTTTGTCCTGATTTCTTTTGATCACCAACAGACATTTCAGAATGTATAATGATGGAATTGTTAAAATTTTCAATGCTTTAAAAAGGGGCCTACAATGTGTTTGAGGTGGGCTGTGGGTCATTATCCGAATAGCACGTTTTTGTAATTTGAAAATTTCATTTAGATGATAATTTGTTTTTCCTCAGAATACTATCCCATAAGATGCAATGGACTGAAAATAGCCAAAATATACTAATCTGGTACAGTCATTACTAGAAACTCTTGAAATTATTCTAAGCACAAAACATGATGAATTTAGTTTTAGTGCTAAGTTCACCACATGGTCTTTCCAATTAATCTTCTCATCAATGTCCATACCCAGGAATTTTGCACACTGTACTCTTTCAAGTTGTTTGCCCTCCATGGTGGGATTCAGGTCGTCCTGTTCACTTATTTTTCCATATTGCACATAATTAGTTTTTTTTGCATTCAGTGTTAGCTTGTTAGCACTAAACCATTTTTGTATATCTTGTAGGACATGGTTCACAGTACTGTGCAATGACTGCTTCGTATCATTAACTATTAAACTAGTACCATCAGCAAATAACATGATTCTAGCTTTTCTCTCTGACACCTGAATATCATTAATGTAAATGAGGAACAGCAAGGGGCCTAATACACTTCCTTGGGGTACTCCTACTGTGACCTCCCTTGGATCTGATCTTAGTTTAATTTTTTGATTAATATTTGGTGCTGTAATTTCAACCACCTGCATCCTCTTTTCCAGATAAGACTCAAACCACTTTTTTACCGGTCCTCTGATACCTATAGCTTCAAGCTTTTTCAAAAGTATGCTGTGGTCAACAGTGTCAAAGGCTTTTGACAAATCTAGATTTATCCCAACTACACTATTTCCCTCTTCCAATTTAGTGATTATTTCTTTTGTGTATTCTAGTACACCTGTTTCGGTACTTCTCCCAGCTTGAAATCCATGCTGATTACCGTTTATCAGGTTGTGCATATTAAGATAATGTGTGACTCTATATTTCATTAGTATCTCGAAACCTTTAGAGAAAGTTGAGAGGAGTGAGACAGGTCTGTAGTTTTCTATTTTAAGTTTATCACCCTTTTTTAACAGGGGAATGACTTTAGAAATTTTCAGTTTTTGTGGAAACACGCCCTCAGCCATTGACAAGTTTGCTATGTGCGCCAATGGTTTCGCTATCTGATTAGCTGTTTTCTTTACTAGTATTATTGGCACCTCATCTACTCCAGCTGACATCTTGGACTTCAGACTTTTAATCACTTTTAAAACTTCCTTTTCGTTTGTTGGAACTGCCATCATACTGCTGGCTGCCTTGGGTGCTTCAATCTTAATCTGCTCCCCAAGATTCCTGCTTAATGTCTGGGGTACATTTAAAAAGTAATTATTTATATAATTAGGCATGGCATATTTATCTACCATTTTATTCTCCTCATCTTTTAGAATAATTTCCTTGTCTTTGGTAGGTACCCCGGTTTCTTTTCTCACAATTTCCCATGCTATTTTAGCTCATCTGTACTTGACTGTTTCATAAAATCTAACCAATTTTCATTTTCTAAGATACTTATGAACTGATTACAGCTGTCCACAGAGAAGTTTCTTTTGCAAATATTATTTACACCTTTATATTCCTTCGACCTTAAAGGGATTTCAATGGTGAGAGCATTGTGGTCAGACAATCCTAAATCTATGTTTGTCACCTCTATGTCAGTATCTGACATATTTGATAAAATGTTATCTATAAGGCTATTGGAGGTGTTTGTTATTCTAGTTGAATTGTTTATGTGTGGTGACATGTTGAAACTCTTTAATTTCTCCAAAAATTGCCTTTTTTGTTGACTTTCAACTAGAAGATTAATACTGAAATCACCACAAAGAATAATCACAGTTTCTTTTTTGTAAATAGTATTTAGCAACAATTCTAATTTATCAAAAAAGACTTATATGTTTCCACATGGTGATCTATACACTGTTATGACTATGACTTTTTTCATCAGGCCATATAGCTGGACGGCACCTGCTTCAAAACACTTTTCAATACTTAAGTTCTCTGCTTCACATCTCTTCTTAAATTCTAACTCTTGTCTAAGGTAAATACCGACTCCACCACCTTTTGCAATTTTCCTACTATAATTACTTGCCAGTTTAAATGGATTAATATGAATACTACTAATTTCTTGGTCCTTACACCAATGTTCAGTAATACACAAGACATCAGGTTGGGTGTTACTTACTGCTATTTCAAGTTCACAATATTTGTTCTTGAGGCACGCTGTCTAACAATGTGTGGCGCTGTGTTTTTCCAGTAACTACTCTTTCGTTGAGACTTACGGTGTGTGAGTGACCATGAGCGAGATTTTCGCGACTCCTCATATCCATATTGCAAGCCCGTGATACACAGTGAGGCGCGAAAAATAATTATGATTGTATATGAGAGCTGCAAAGAAGATGAAAATTAAATAAATTATACTACCCTTTGGAGCAATCTGTGAACCGTACTGCAACTTAAACAGCAATTTGGCCGAAATAATCCTGCAGAATCCCCCAGTACACTTGGGAGAAAAAGATGAGCGTTTATTTAATATATTCATTCGACAGCCCAGTGTGACTCATAGCATCCTCAATAGTATAAATTACGCATTAAAGTTCAGTGTATTGACGCCAAACTAGGCACGCACTACGTTACCATAGCTGCATATTTGAATTGTTAACTTAACGAAAAGAGTATTGTCAAGCAACCGTTGTTGTAATTATTATGATGAGTATTTGCTCCCTTTTCAAGAGTGAATTGCCCATCGCTGTGCCTGCGTGGTTGCTGCCTCGACTTGACTGTTCCCTGCGTGCTTCGCGGCAAGGGACCAGGTTTTCGTGCCTGAGTAGTACACATTATCATTTTTTTAAGTAATAAAATGCCTTATTTAGTTTAGCCTAAAGTCTGAACAATTACAATAATATCCACGACTCACTAAGTATTGAACGGTTCTAGCCAATGTTTAGAAAGAAGTGTAATGAAATGAACTATTATTTCGTTTCAGTCATTCGGTAATTACTTCAGAACTTGGCACTTCTCCGCATATAATTGCGCAGGTAGACAGGGCTACGTCTCGCTGTGTAGAGCTGTACTTTCAGGGAGTTTCACTAGATGGCGATGGCATTGTTTTCACAGTTCGTTAGACTTTAATCTATCATTTATATATAGACGAAGAGACTGAGATACTACGTATCACTACCCCTCCTCCACACCTTGCTACCCCCCGCCCTCAACAACTATGGGCGCCTTCGTTTACAAAGTGGTGGATTGTTTCATTCATTCTTTCTCAATACCCATTCCTTTCATGGCCGACCGCGCCTGATTTTGATCTGCGGCCATTGTCGAATAAGTCCCGTAAATGTCATTGAGCTACAAGAGTGTACGAATTCAGAGCTTTTTTCAACAACATTTTCAAACCACATCAAAAATTCTAAAATTTTATAAAGTGAATGTTTCTAAGGTATTTTTTAAGTACTGTAAACGTCAAACTATTGTGGCTAATTTTAGACCCAACATTGTTCATCTCTTTTACTGTTTTTTTAGACATACATTGCCTAGACCTCCATTGGCGTGCGCAGCGCTCCTGGGCCGCGGAACCCTGGGCGACCACCCTAGTAGCCGTCCCCTCCCATCCTCCCCCCCCCCCCCCCCCCCCCCCCGCGTCATCCACCCTAACGCAGGTGCTGGCCTCTGCTCTTGATTGCCCATAAGACAGGTTCTTCTCAGAGCATAGTGATGCAATAGCTTCATATTTACAATCATATACAACCTATGGCTCGTTGAAAGATCCGTACCTAAAGACTGGAATGCTGCACAAGTCGCACCAATATCCAAGAAAGGAAGTAGGGGTAATCGCCAGAATTACAGTTCCATATGGCTACCGTTGATTTCCAATAGGATTTTGGAACACACACTGTGTTCGAACATGATGAGTTATCTCGAAGAAAACGCGGGTTCAGAAAATATCGTTCCTGTGAAACACAGCTAGCTCGCTGGCCGGAGTGGCTAAGCGGTTCTAGGCGCTACAGTCTGAAACCGCGCAACCCCTACGGTCGCGGTTTCGAATCCTGCCTCGGGCATGGATGTGTGTGATATCCTTAGTTTAGTTAGGTTTAAGTAGTTCTAAGTTCTAGGGGACTGATGACCCCAGAAGTTAAGTCCCATAGTGCTCAGAGCCATTTGAACCATTTTGAACAGCTAGCTCTTTATTCTCACAAAGTAATGAGTGCTATTCACAAGGGATGTGAAATTGATTCCATATTTGTAAATTTCTAGAAGGTTTTTGATAGCGTACCTCACATGTAACTTCTAATTAAAAGGCGTGCGATGGACTATCGTACCAGTTGTGTGACTCGATTTGTGATTTTCTGTCACAAAGGGCATAATAGTAAATGATGGAAAGTCCTCGCTTTGTCCCCATCCAAATTATCAAAACTGATTGGAACTTTTAAATCTCCGTCAAAGTCACTGGCTGATGTGCACTATACTTTAGCATACAAAACAGTGTGACGTATCCAGTTCTAAGTCAGTTTATAATGGTTCTACAACATATAATACATGCACAGGTAGGTTTGTATCCATTTTCACCTTGCAGTATCATATAATGCATGTTAAACTTTCATGCCCGTATCTGCAGTTTATTGGGTATCACTTCCAGGATTGTTGAACCATGTGACAGTCTAACAGTTTTAGCTGTTGCTCCTAGTAGAAACAATGTCGTAAGTTCAATTGTACGCTGCCAAAGATCAGTTTTTGAATGATGTTAAGCAAGAAAGTTGAATTCCAGGATCGCACAGTACCCCTATGCTAAAACATGGCAATACTTCTACATGCCCTCGAAAACTCTTATTACTCAAGTTAAAACGAACAGTGTTGTCACCAACGACTTCATGTTAGTATCACCTAGTCCACATAACTTTATACAGTGGTGACCTCAATATCTTTCTGCCCAAAGCATCCAGACTGCCTTCTGACACGTGAGTCTCTGTGTCTTCCTGAAATTTCTGTTCTCTGCCATTTACTTTGCCTAGCAAGAAACACTCTGCCGCTGCATACGTTTGTGAAGTCTCGTATTCTACTGTGAATAGCGTTCAACGGATGAGGCACCCCTGTTCTCATTTAATGACTGATTATGAAGACATTATTTGCCGCTTTCTTCCAACTGTCACGCGTTTTATGGCCCACCTCCTTACACTCATAACATTTGGGTTGACGATGTTGTTTCCTGATGTGGCCCATGAGCCCACATCACTTCAGAAGGAAAAAAAAAAAAAAAACAAACACTTCGATCATCCTGTATGCGTGTAGCAAAGTTGATCTCTTCCAGTTTCATAGTATCCTAACGGTAGCAGATAAGTCACCTAGGTTCTCTATTCTGACCTCCTCCACATCAATAGAAATACCTCTTAGAAACACATCCAGAGCCCTATTCTCTGCCTCACACAGAATCATCCTATTGGCCTCCGCATTTTGCTTTAGTTCATACATTTGCAGTTTAAATTTCCTAATCCTGTCAGAGAAAGGTTCACTGATTCGTCGTACTTCTACAGATGTCCATTGAGATTGTCCCTGTAGAACCTCGCACTGCTCTACTTCTGATAGCGCTGTGTTACACCGTTAGCAAGTCCACCAAATGCGAGGGCCTTACTGTGACTCTTCCGGTTGCCCTAGGTGGTGGTGGTGGTTAGTGTTTAACGTCCCGTTGACATCGAGGTCATTAGAGACGGAGCGCAAGCTCGGATTCGGGAAGGATTGGGATGGAAATCGGCCGTGCCCTTTCAAAGGAACCATCCCGGCATTTGCCTGAAACGATTTAGGGAAATCACGGAAAACCTAAATCAGGATGGCCGGAGACGGGATTGAACCGTCGTCCTCCCGAATGCGAGTCCAGTGTGCTAACCACTGCGCCACCTCGCTCGGTCCGGTTGCCCTAGAGCAGAATATAGATCAGGCCCAGCGACGCCGTGCCAGACTTCACGTGTGCAGCATGTGGACCCAAAAGCGGGCCAAGCCCGGTTTGTCACTCGGCTTTGCTCAGTCCTTCTCGAAAGTACTCGGAAAAACGCCACATTTCATTTAGTATCAGGGTGCGGAATATTTCGGTCGGATCAAATGTCTTCAGTTAGGTACAATCGTGCTGCAAGTGCTGTTTAACCTTCGCGATTTCTTCATGGTATGAAAAAATTCACTGGTCATGTGTCTGTTTGCACAAGAAGAGGCAGTCTAGCGATCTATAGTCACAAGATTTTAAAAATAAATGGGAATGGCAGAACGGAGGTATGAGGATTCTCACCATGTATTATGCAGTCGCATAAGTGATGGGTACTGAGAATTTGCTATAAAATGACATTAAATTACCAAACAGCATGAATTTAAAGATTTAGCTGAAAATAAAAGAACAAAAAATTACAATGATAGACAAATGGTATTCATTGTTCTGTACATCAAGAACACCTCGTGCTAAATTTGCATGCCTGGACCACGTGAAGAAGTTGGTGGTACAAACAGCAAAATTTCTGAAGGCACATGCATTGTCCCCATGTCGGTTGCAACAGTTTCGAATGGAACTGAACAAAGAGTGTGGAGACTTCATGTATTACTGAAAAGGACGTTGAAAGTGAAGCGGCATGCCTGGAACGATTTTTCAATTGAAAACTCGCTGTTGTTGAATTTAAGAAGGAGAAAGGAGTGCAGGAACGAAACTTAGAAGATCCGGAACAGACTGCAGACATATTACTTTAAGTGCACTTGACTGCATCCTGTCCACATTCGCAATGTAACTTCTGTCTGATTTGATTGGGATGCATTTAAATAAAAAATCACGTTGTAGGAGGGACACATTCTCACAAAGAGTGTCAAGTTCCCTTAGCTCACTGGGATTAAAGAAAATGCGAGGTTTCAAGAATTCATTGTGGCTAAGAAAGAATTACACGGATAGTTTCATAAAGATTTTGAGGACACTGTCAATCCGACATCTGTTTATTACAAGCCGTTTTCGAGACTGTTTGCCGCTTCAGTTGAAACCGCCCCTGCGGATGTGCAGATGTGACTGAGTAACCTACAAGGTAATTCCAGTTACGACAAATCATTTTACTTTAAAAATGTCCAGGATGTCTAAATTGCTTTCCTCAGGTAGAGTTTCCACGTCTCCATGACGAGATTACAAAAGTGCTACAATATTTCGATCGACGTATTTGTATGAAAGACATTTTTTGGTTATGAAACTAAATACGTTACGACGATGCGGCAGTTAAACGAGAAACTCGTGAAATTGTCTGCGTCTGGCCGTCTGTATCATTTAAAAATTATGTTATGTCTTGAGCGTGCCAAAAATAATTGAATAATTGAATAATTGTTTGTGACATACATTGTTGAGAAATGTGAAATGTAAAACCAAGTCGTATGTAGTGTGACTTATTGCCATTTAAATGCGGTGCATTCATAGTTTTCCCCTCTTCACACTCCTTGCACTCAGACAGTGTAGCATGGCGAGAGGGGAAATATGAAGCGAGGCTGAGTGGTTTGGCGCACCACATGAGCCAAAATCGTGACTGCCCCTTAAATAGGTGGTAAAGAGCATCCTGTAGCATACACATCCCAACAGTTGAACAAAGCAGAGCAACGTTATTCCACAACAGAGAAATGTTAAGATTAATCTCTGGTGGTATTATATACTTCTGCTGTTACTTAAATGACCAAAACTTTAGTTGTGACAAAACACACTGATCTCAAACGCTTATTAGAATTGAAGGATTCTTGTAGCAGATTAAGATGGCGGGTGCTTCGTTTGAGTGAATGTGATTGTGAGATAACATACAAGCCAGGTGAAAGGCTTGCTAACACCAACAGTTTGAGCAGGAAAGTTGCAGTTCTACTAACAATTATTAGTAGCTGACTGACAAAAATTCAAGTCTCAACCTCAAATCATTGCAGAAAAACCAAGTGCAGATTATGAGTGGTGGTACCTGCAGCTTTCCAGAAATAGTCTTCTCACAAGCTCATGACCATATGTTGTGAGATCATGGTAGATGAAAAGCAACTGATAGAAGATTTTCTGAAAAATTTTGGTGGAACACTTGAAAACGAGATGTCAGGAAATATGTGAGGACCCGTATACTGTGGGCACCAAGAGCTGATTTCAGCCACTGACCAGTTCTGTTACAATGTCTATCTGAAGCGTCTTAACCATTGGCAATGCTTGAGGTGGACTTTTAGGCCCATTTAATAAAACACCATCAGGAAATAAGTATATACTCACTAAAATTGACCACTGATCATGTTACATAGTAATGATAGCAATCCCTCACCAAAAGGCAAATACATTTGTTCGAGCATTAGTAAATAAATGTTTACTTACATTTGACATTCTGGACACATTAATTACAGACCAGGTACCAATCTAATGTCCAATCTTATTAAGCAATTGTGTCAGCTCTTCTGAATTCGCAAGCTGTAAACAAGGGCCTCCCGTTCTTCAGCCAATGGGAAAACAGAGAGAGTTCACAACATGATTTCCAAGATGTTGAGCTATTACATTAGCAGCAATCATGAAAACTGGAACATATATTTAAATTTTTTAATTGCTGCATATAGCTAAAGTCCATACGGATACTGGTCTTTCACCATATGTGGTAATATGTGGAAGAAAAACTTGTTCACCTTTTGGGCTTGGGTCCAATGTTGAATCAGTAAAAATGTTTGCTAAGAAATTATGAAACATTTGGGAATAAGTAAGACAAGCAAATGCAGAAGCATTAGTACAGCAATAGCACGTGGGACAATGAGTAGGGAAGCTACAGCAGTACAAGATTGGCCAGTAAATATTAGTAATGAATCCATATGCACCAAAAGAAAAAAAAAACATAGAGATTCCTGACCAGACACCATGGACCATACCCGGTAGTGGAAATGATGTCAGATTTCAAGTTTAAAATACTGATACCAACAAAGACTTTGACTATTCACATGGGACATATTAATCCTTTTAAGTGAGCTGTCCAGGTAAGCTTCTGAAGAAGGGGGTAAGTGGGTGCAGATACAGACCAAATATGTACCAAGATGAGTTAGAGAGGATTTTTGTCTCATTATAAAATTTGCAATTTTCTGAATAAAATAATATATATATATATATATATATATATATATATATATATATATATATATATATATATATAGGGTGAGTCACCTAACGTTACCGCTGGATATATTTCGTAAACCACATCAAATACTGACGAACCGATTCCACAGACCGAACGTGAGGAGAGGGGCTAGTGTAATCGTTTAATACAAACCATACAAAAATGCACGGAAGTATGTTTTTTAACACAAACCTACGTTTTTTTAAATGGAACCACGTTAGTTTTGTTAGCACATCTAAACATATAAACAAATACGTAATCAGTGGCGTTTGTTGCATTGTAAAATGTTAATTACAAAAAAATGGATCAAATGGCTCTGAGCACTATGGGACTTAACATCTATGGTCATCAGTCCCTAGAACTTAGAACTACTTAAACCTAACTAACCTAAGGACATCACACAACACCCAGCCATCACGAGGCAGAGAAAATCCCTGACCCTGCCGGGAATCGAACCCGGGCATGGGAAGCGAGAACGCTACCGCACGACCACGAGATGCAGGCTGTTAATTACATCTGGAGATATTGTAACCTAAAGTTGACGCTTGAAACCTCCGACGTTCAGTTGC
This sequence comes from Schistocerca americana, assembly GCF_021461395.2. Taxonomy (NCBI): domain Eukaryota; kingdom Metazoa; phylum Arthropoda; class Insecta; order Orthoptera; family Acrididae; genus Schistocerca; species Schistocerca americana. Next base: position 339,511,420 of record NC_060130.1, read on the forward strand.
GTGTTGTAACAAACATGGGCCACGGTCGGCGAGCAGCATCTGCAGGGACATTTTTCGATGACGACCATGTTTACGAGTGTGGCTGTAGCACACTGTTGTGGTTTGGTCTAGCTGTCACAGTGTCTGCATGTAGCACTTGCAGCTATTGTTATTCTGCATTCGTCTCCGTACACAGACCAGCTGTAGTACACCGTGTTACCAGACGTCTGTGATATGCAGAACGGTACCCGGACAGAGAGCATCCAACGTGCCGCACATTGCAAAACATCTACCGCCAACTGTATGCAACAGGTATGGTCGTAGCACGCAAACAGGTCCTTAACAGGCCCGTCACAGGAGAAGTGGGTGCAGTTGGTGTGTTAGCTGCTGTTGCCATGAACCCACACATGAGTACACGGGACATTGCGAGAGCCGGTGGACTGAGTCAAAGTAGTGTCATGCGCATACTGCATCGTCACCGCTTTCACCTGTTTCATGTGTCACTACATCAGCAATTACATGGTGATGACTTTAATCATCGAGTGCAATTCTGTCAATGGGCATTAACAGAGAATGCGTTGCAGTTCTACCTGTTTACCGATGAAGCGGGTTTCACAAACCATGGGGCAGTGAATTTACAGAACATGTATTACTGGTCCGTGGACAGTCCTCGCTGGCTCAGACAGGTAGAGCAACAGTGACTGTGGACTGTAAATGTATGGTGCGGAATCATTGGCGCCCACCTTATTGGTCCTCACTTCATTGCAGGGGCCCAAACAGCTGCAACATACATCGCGTTTCTACAGAATGATCTGCCAACGTTGCTCAAAAATGTCCCACTGGAAACGTGTCGATGTATGTCGTATCAGCATGATGGTGCACCTGCACATTCCGCAATTAACACTAGGCTGACCCTTGACAGGATGCTCGACAGGCGTTTCATAGAACGTGGAGGACGCGTAAATTGGCCAGCCCGTTCTCCTGATCTTACACCTCTGGACTTCTTTCTGTGGGGTACGTTAAAGGAGTATGTGTACCGTGATGTGCCTACAGCCCAAGAGGATATGAAACAACATATTGTGGGAGCCTGCGCCTACATTGCACCAGATGTACTGCAGCGTGTACAACATTCATTACGCCAGAGATTGCAATTGTGTGCAGCAAATGATGGCCACCACATTGAACATCTATTGGCCTGACATGTCGGGACACACTCTATTCCACTCCGTAATTGAAAACCGAAACCACGTGTGTACGTGTACCTCACCCCTCATGGTAACATACATGTGCGTCAGTGAAAAAGACCAATAAAAAGGTGTTAGCATGTGGACGTAATGTGCTGTTCCATTCTCTTCTGTGCCTAAGGTCCATCACCTTTCCCTTTCGATCCCTACGTAATTCGGTGCTCTCCGATACACACGATTGAACAGCGGAAGAGTCGTACTCAAGCGTCAACTTTAGGTTACAATATCTCCGGATGTAATTAACATTTTACAATGCAACAAATGACACTGATTACGTATTGGTTTATATGTTCAGATGTGCTAACAAAACTAACGGGGTTCCACTTAGAAAACGTAGGTTTGTGTTAAAAAACATACTACCGTGCATTTTTGTATCGTTTGTATTAACCAATTACACTAGCCCCTCTCCTTACGTTCAGTCTGTGGAATCGATTTGTCAGTATTTGATGTGGTTTACGCAATATATCCAGCGGTAATGTTAGGTGATTCACCCTGTATATATATATATATATATATATATATATATATATATATATACTCCTGGAAATGGAAAAAAGAACACATTGACACCGGTGTGTCAGACCCACCATACTTGCTCTGGACACTGCGAGAGGGCTGTACAAGCAATGATCACATGCACGGCACAGCGGACACACCAGGAACCGCGGTGTTGGCCGTCGAATGGCGCTAGCTGCGCAGCATTTGTGCACCGCCGCCGTCAGTGTCAGCCAGTTTGCCGTGGCATACGGAGCTCCATCGCAGTCTTTAACACTGGTAGCATGCCGCGACAGCGTGGACGTGAACCGTATGTGCAGTTGACGGACTTTGAGCGAGGGCGTATAGTGGGCATGCGGGAGGCCGGGTGGATGTACCGCCGAATTGCTCAACACGTGGGGCGTGAGGTCTCCACAGTACATCGATGTTGTCGCCAGTGGTCGGCGGAAGGTGCACGTGCCCGTCGACCTTGGACCGGACCGCAGCGACGCACGGATGCAAGCCAAGACCGTAGGATCCTACGCAGTGCGGTAGGGGACCGCACCGCCACTTCCCAGCAAATTAGGGACACTGTTGCTCCTGGAGTATCGGCGAGGACCATTCGCAACCGTCTCCATGAAGCTGGGCTACGGTCCCGCACACCGTTAGGCCGTCTTCCGCTCACGCCCCAACATCGTGCAGCCCGCCTCCAGTGGTGTTGCGACAGGCGTGAATGGAGGGACGAATGGAGACGTGTCGTCTTCAGCGATGAGAGTCGCTTCTGCCTTGGTGCCAATGATGGTCGTATGCGTGTTTGGCGCCGTGCAGGTGAGCGCCACAATCAGGACTGCATACGACCGAGGCACACAGGGCCAACACCCGGCATCATGGTGTGGGGAGCCATCTCCTACACTGGCCGTACACCACTGGTGATCGTCGAGGGGACACTGAATAGTGCACGGTACATCCAAACCGTCATCGTACCCATCGTTCTACCATTCCTAGGCCGGCAAGGGAACTTGCTGTTCCAACAGGACAATGCACGTCCACACGTATCCCGTGCCACCCAACGTGCTCTAGAAGGTGTAAGTCAACTACCCTGGCCAGCAAGATCTCCGGATCTGTCCCCCATTGAGCACGTTTGGGACTGGATGAAGCGTCGTCTCACGCGGTCTGCACGTCCAGCACGAACGCTGGTCCAACTGAGGCGCCAGGTGGAAATGGCATGGCAAGCCGTTCCACAGGACTACATCCAGCATCTCTACGATTGTCTCCATGGGAGAATAGCAGCCTGCATTGCTGCGAAAGGTGGATATACACTGTACTAGTGCCGACATTGTGCATGCTCTGTTGCCTGTGTCTATGTGCCTGTGGTTCTGTCAGTGTGATCATGTGATGTATCTGACCCCAGGAATGTGTCAATAAAGTTTCCCCTTCCTGGGACAATGAATTCACGGTGTTCTTATTTCAATTTCCAGGAGTATATATATATATATATATGTGTTCTTTTTTCCATTTCCAGGAGTGTATATATATATATATATATATATATATATATATATATATATATATATATATCATGCAAAATATTTTATTTGATTTTTCAAATATAATATACACTGGTTGAAAATGTTAAAATTTTTATGTTCATTACTTCAAGATCTAATAAAATCGGTAATTTTTTATGCAGAAGGTTGTGGATTGATGTGTTATAAATGTTATTTTACATGTTTGTGTTGGTAGCACTGTCAAAAACCGTATCGCATCGTTTCGTAGTATATACATGCGTTGTATGTCGAAGTGCTAACATTTTCCCAAGGAAAAGTGACGAATAGATTGGTAAATCTCTCAAAAAGTAAAGTATGACGCCAAAACGAAGTGTTTCTAACAAACGTGGGCTTCATGGTAATAGATTGTTGAATAAAGGGAAAAATTGTGTTCAACATGTGGCATGTGAAGTTGCAGACAATGAAATAAAGGCAGACTCGTCAGTGTGTAGAGAAACACCAATTAATGCTGCGAAGATTGAAATGAAACATTGTGAGACACAGTTTTCTCGAAACGAAAGTGATGTAAATTGTAGGTTAGGTTATATTCTGATAGATTCACACTTCCTAACAAGGGTGTTAGGTGAATGTATGTATTGTAAAATATGTGGAGGGTCAGTTAGTGTACATGAAGACACTGAGGTATCAAATGGACTAGCCAGGAAACTTATCATTAATTGTGCCAGTTACAAATATACTCATTCATTTTGGAATTCTGATTAGTGTAATGATAATTATTTTGAAGCAAATGTTAGGTGGTTTTATGGATTGAGAGGTATTGGCAAAAAAAACACTGTGTCAGAAACAATGTGTGCCATGATGAATATGCCATGCCCACCTTGTAAAATCGACAAGTATACAGGATTTATTGGGGCTGCTGTGGAATCTGTTGCCTGTGAGTCAATGAAGGGCGCTGCAAACGAAGTTGTTGAAATAAATGATAGTATGACTGACATACTAGTAGCTTTTGATGGAACTTTGTAGAAACGCTGTTTCTACAATGACCAGTGTGTATACTGGAAACCTAATCAATTTCCAGATTTTAACCAAACATTGTTATAAGTGTAAATCAGGAAAAGAAGAAGGGCACATCCGTGACAGAAATTGTGATGGAACAAGTGGTGGTATGGAGGCCTTTGCACATATTGAAATTTTTAGTCCATCTGTGAACGAAAGGAGAGTGTGTTACATTGATGGTGATGGAGATTCAAAAGCGTATAACAACGTAGTAGCCCCTGAACATAATGGGAAGAAGATTATCACAAAACAGGAATGTGTTGGTCATGTCTAGAAGAGAATGGGCACCAGGTTGGGGAAGTTGAAGCAAAGTTTGAGAGACAAGAAACTTTCTGATGGTTAAACCATAGGAGGCAGGCTGACGGACAAAAGACTGATGAACTACAGCAGTATTATGGGATGGCCATTAGAAATAATACTGAGGATTTGTTGAAAATGAAGCAGGCAGCATGGGCTACCTTCTTCCACAGTCTGTCAATTGATGAAAAACTAGTACACTATCTTTGCCCTCCTGGACCTGATTCATGGTGCAGTTACCACAATGTCCAGTACTCAAACGGTTCATACAGCCATAAACATTCCATCCCAAAAGCAGTCATGGATATCATAAAACCCATTTACAGAGACCTGGCAAATCCTGAATTACTGAAGAAGTGTCTGCACGGTCAGCTTCAAAATCCCAATGAGTCGTTCAATAATCTTATATGGACTCACTTACCAAAAAATGTTTTTGTTGGAAAGAAGGCACTGAAGTGTGGGGGGGGGGGGGGGGTCAGTGATTCTGTTATTGCTTTTAATAGTGGCAACATTGGTAGGGTGAAAGTGGTAGAGCATGTGAGAGTTAATCCTGGAGCAAACTGCATCAGAGAACTTGAACAGATGGACAAGGTTCACATTGATAAAGAAGAGTATAAAGCACAATTGGCCACTAAGGAGTCCAGAAAGAAGAAAACAAGAGAAAACTTGGAAAAAGATCAAGAGGATGATATACAGTATGGTGCAGCGTGTTTCTGAGTGACCAAAAATAAAAAATTAAGCATACACTAAGTGAGTCACAGTCTTTTGAAGCTATAGAAGGTATACCTGGAAATTTACATTTTCAGTTGCATTTTTCTCTAAATCTCAGAAACCACTTTGAGTAGAGTATTCAAATTTCCAGGGAGTAATAACATACATATCCTGAGTCTACTGAACCAAAAAAAGAACATAATGCTATGTATAATTAAAATTATTTAGGATAACGTACAAAAAAGTACATAAAATTTTAACTGTGTAGTTAAAAAATTATATTTCCGAAAGCAGTGGCTGCAATGCAATTATTGTAGTTCAGTAGACTCAAAATACACAGTTTAATGTCCTGTAAAAGTTTCACGTCAATGGCTATAGTGCTTCCTGAAATACAGGGAAACCAAGTCACCAAATTTAACATTGTTGCGATAGGGCGTTCCAATTCCCCTGAATAATTTCAGACCAAAGGGATGCGTAGCTCTAATGTTGTTGGAAGACCTACAGAGATGCCAGAATGAAATTGTTACGATCTGTCTGTGCAGAGTGATACAGACTGGTGTTCAGGTATGCAAGGTCCATTTATTCCTGGTAAAAGCCGAAGTTAATGAATGTCACTGGGAAGTGTTAACGCCAAATCCACATTTTCTGAGAGTAGTCACCCACTAGGTCTAGTCAGTTTTTTCACCAAAAATCGTCACAGTTAACTGTTGTGAACACGAGAAATAAGATGTATCAATAGAGCAGAAATACGGCTTAGTAGAACAATAATAAACGGTACGACCTGTTTCTTAGCGGGTGTCACATTACATCTGCCAGCACCGATCACTATTATGACCACACTTAAGTGGGAACAACCTCTGTTGTACTGGCCCAATAAACTGCTACAGGTGCTGCCTATGCAAAACTTAACCTTTCTAAATTATAACCTGAATCCAGATATTTTGGGCTCATTGGATGAACTAGTAAGAATGGAAAAAGGAGGAACTGCAGCCAAAAAAATGTTCCTGCACTTACCAAGGCAGACAACATCACAGTATCACGACTATAAGCGACATCTATGATTGCTGTGAGTAATTGTACTGGTGTGTAAGAAACGATTTCTGCGAAGATCTTCCTTTTCGAATCGATGTATCAACAGTAGAAAATCATATAAATTAGCCTTATGGTAATGAAAGAATAACTAAAGATTTATAATATATTACCATTGGTGCAAAATATGTAGGACCCGGTTATGACGAGTACTCCAAACTGAAAAGTTCGAGACGAATTTTCTAAAGGAAGGGAGAGATGTTATGCCTGCAGAAAGCATCGCTGAATGACATAAACAATTCGTCCAAGTTGTAAATTGGCAACTCTGCAAGATAAACTGCTTGTGTCAATACCATTAGACTGCCAGAGGGGGACATGCTGAGCGAGTTATGACAGACATGGTGGCTATTACGGCATGGGGGCACAACTGAGCGACAAAGTCAGCAAGCACGCATAATGACATCATGGAAGCCGAGAGGTACCATCATACTAGTCAGAAGCAGAGTGTTGTTCAGGTGCTAAACCAGCAGAAAAGAACCTCTGAAAGGTCAAGTTGCGAAGGTCTGAAGTTGCTAGGAGAGCTGACAGCAGGGGTAAACCTGGACACATGATGTCATTGCCATCCCCACAGCCGCAGAGCACCACGGGAAGACGGGAAACACCAATACAAAAAACTCATCCTTCTTAATATATGTCTAATTGTTGAGTGCTGATTGCTGACTTCCCAGTATGTAGTCTCAGTCACTGTGGCAGTTGCAGCTACCCAGTGAGAGGGGAGGCTATGGAGGTCAAGCCTCAGCACACAAAGCTGTCTTCCATCATCTATGAAGTCATGAGTCTGGCTGGAAGGACGCTGCTGCCGCCAGCTGCACTGTTAACTTCTGAGGCAACACAAATGGGGCCTGGAAGCTGAGAGTCGATCCCTTTTAGTCAGCAAGTAGGCCAGGCAGATCTGAGGGCAGCACCCCTGAGTGCAAATCTTCATGAGAGTAATTTGGTGATACATAGAGCTGGAGGCCACTGTCGTCGATGGCCCAATGGCCACCATATGATGTAACAGCCACCACATGACACTTCGCTGCACTGGTGAAACTGCAACTGCGGCACATGCTGGCCTTCTCTGTTGATGATCCTACTGTTCTGCTGGCCCAGCTGTGGCACAGCACTTTGGAAGACAGCCCTGTATTACTGCCTAATAATTATGTTTGTTATATCTAATATGTTTTCTTGGTGCTTTGAAGCATAGCTAGGTCTTCACCAGTGCATCATGCCCGGCTTTCTGCTGGTGACTGTAGGAATCTGGGACTAGACTCCTATATCACTGTCACTGTAGAATGTTTGACTTTTATGATGGAGCCGCTGGTGTATCTGTTTTTGTACTACATCATTACACCTTTAAAGTGGCTATAAGTTTTAATAACACATGAAAATCAGATGGGAACAAAATGAGACTTCAATAGGTTCAAATGGCTCTGAGCACTATGGGACTTAACATCTGAGGTCATCAGTCCGCTAGATCTTAGAACTACTTAAACCTAACTAACGTAAGGACATCACACACATCCATGCCAGAGGCAGGATTCGAACCTGCGACCATAGCAGTCACTTGGTTCTGGACTGCAGCACCTAGAACCGCTTGGCCACCACGACCGGCCGAAGATGAGACTGTATGGAGGATGATCGATGACAGTGAACCCATGCATCAGATCGTTTCAGATGTTGCAGCACTCATGTGTGATCTGGCATTGTTATGCTAAAGGAGAAGATGCACTGTGTATGGGCGAGCTCTTCAAATTAGAAACTCGATTACAGTACACTGTTTCTCATGCAGCGACTCTTACTTTACACTCCACCATGTTGCACGCTACAATTAGGAGCCCTCTGGCGTCAGATGGCTCCAAATATACAGATATGTAGAATAAAGATGGATAATGTTAATAAAGTTTTTTTTATTTAAAAGTTTTCACATAAAAAATTCTTAGGCATAAGTTTTCAGAACACCTCATATTTCAGGTCGAATGTGGAATAACGGGGATGGGCTCTGTACTGCCCTTGAACTTTGATCTGTCAATGCAGTAAACATATAATAGCAAGTGTATGTGCCTGCAAAGACTAGGTACTGAACGTAAAATATTACTGAGACAGAAAGAAAATTACAATTATTAATTTCTTGGAGTCCACGTCATGATTGATAACTGGGGTGGAACGTTCAAATGCTGGAGTTGTGCCTTCACCATACACAAATTGAAATAATCATCTACTTGAAGAATAACTGTACAGCTATGGTAAACATTATTAGGGCTATATACAGAATCCAGATGTTGGGATGTTTACCATCTTGAGTTAATTCACGTTCAGTTCATTGCAAATGGTTCCATAAATGTTGGGCACATTCTGTATTAAGGTGTACCGCACAGAATAAGAAGCACAGGAAAAATATAAATATCTAGAAATAACTTAAGGCTTACTTAATCAGAACCTACCTACATAATGTAATACAATATGCATAAAATTGACATTTTAAAGTGGCATTTTTGAAATGAGAACATCCTCAGATACTGCAGTGTACATTCATTCACATGTGTATATCGTCTGAATGTTACAGTTTTTTTATAATAGGTGATCCTGGTCATTCTACTCTCGTCTTGTTTTCCCTAATTATCTTGAAAATACATAGCATGCTGAAAGTAACTATGAAAAGGAAGAAGGATGGTGGATGTACTACATTAAAATAAGTGGTGTGAGTGAAGTCGCGTTAATAAAGTGGAATTGTATGTACTGTGTTTGTGTGTGCGTGTTTGTGAGAGAGAGAGTGAAAGAGAGAGAGATAGAGAGATTAAATTAGACCACAATTATGATCTGTGTTCATCTTATGCATTTCTATATCATTGACAATTTTGTAAAATGTTCAAATGTATTGTAAACTGTGTACAAAGTTATTGGTTCATAATTCACAACAAGTATTTCTATGCACTTACATCTAGAGTAATCCTCGGTCTAGGACAACTTTCCATGTAATGAAAGGTAACACAATTTTATGAGTGCTTATAAGAGAAAACATATGAAAGTAATTACACGCAATGTGGAGCAAATGAGTTACTTTATTATGTGTGATCTGCGTTACTTTTATGATTAATTATGTGCAAAAAATTTGAATTAAATCTGGCCTAGATGTTGTCTAAGCATGTGTACCAGAATTTTTAAGTATAACAGCTGAAGACGCAAATGATAGTAGTAACAAGAGTAATTAATTAGCAATAAGATGGGTTAGATATGCTTCCCATTATCCTATCTATTTACAGTGGCCAAGGGAAAAAACTGAAGCTCCCCATAGGACATGATTAGATGTCAATGCAACTGCAGGCATGTACACGTTATTGGTTGATGGTTAAATGATTAGAGTTGTAATTCTTTCTGACAGGTAAAACAGCCACCAGAGTGCATAACGTTTGTTCATGTTTAGTTTGTTACCTGCCCTGATAGGATAAATAAAAGATGTTAGTGGTATCAGGTGCTGAGTGATTACCCTGAAAGATATGTATTCGTGTGAGACAGATTTATCAGCTCCTGTCAGAGTTTGAAAGTGGTCTTATTGTGGCTCTCTATTAAGGTAGCTGATCGTCTCATTGAGTATCCAGAATTATGTGACATCTGGGAATGACAGTGGCCTCATTTTTTACTGCACCGGAATGTGAGTGGAGGCACACTCATCATCAAGATTCCAGTCAATCGTAACCCCTTCACATACGCACCTGCCATCTGAGAAAAAGTAATTGACTCCATGTAACACTATACGTCATACCATACTTTTTGTCAAAGAGTAGAAGCAGGTAAACTATGGATGTACCATCCCATTTGTAAGCTGCCATTGATACTACAGCATAAACACATGTTTTTGAAGTGGTACTGCGAGCATGATGCATTGCCTGCTAATGACTGGTGCTGTATTAAGTTGAGTGATGAATTGCAGTTCTGCACTATGATAGTTGGTCATATTTGGTGAATATGGTGGTGACAGGGAGAGGTACCATTGTTCCACTGTTTGAGAGGGATACAATGGTATTGTCCCATTCTTCCAATGTTACAGAGAGACACGTTGGTGTTGCTCCTGACATCATGGTGTAGGGAGCCACTGGGTATGGCTTCTAGTGATAGCTGGTAGTGATAGAAGGATCTCTGACAGTACAATGGTGTGTCACAAAAACCCTGTTACCTCTGACGTTACAAATATTGCAGCACCATTTTTCAACATGATGATGCTTGCCCATACCAGGCAGGAATCTTTATAAACTGTGCGTGTTGTGTTGAGATACTCCTGTGGCCAACAAGAACCCCTTGTCTCTCCCCAATGGAACAGGTGTGGGACCGGCGCAGACATCAGCTCTGTTCCAGTGCCAGTATATCAACGACCAGTTTCTACAGCTGTTGGCCCTCTTGTCTCAGTAGACGATACAACAGTTTACAAATGATTCTATCTGGGTTAGAGGGGATGCAACTTCATATTGTTAGATGAGCACATACTACCAAGTTCTTTGTAAATGTGACTCAGTTTTGTAATCATTGCAGTAACACCTCATAACCTCTGAACCCATTACGCTGCATTTCATACCATCCTCTCCTTCTGAGAGCTTCACCTTTTTTGTCAGGTAGTGTATTTCATTAGCCTATTCAGTCATATGCAGTATGATGTACCAGGCGATACTGGAGTTTATAAGAATTTAGTGTTTGCAATGAAAAATAATAATGTTCATATGTACCTATATTAAAGCCCCAGCATTCACTCACTAGATTTTTTAAATACAGTTACATTTAATATACCCACATCAAAAAAAGTTTTGCATCACCTCAGTTCCGAGAGTTCCAGAACCTGTACAGAAAATTGGAATAGAGATCAACATAAAAATCATTTCCGCCCTTTTTATTGCTCATGAAAACCACACATTGCATGTTGTACCACCATACAGCAAGACCTTCAGAGTTGGTGGTCCTGATTGCTGTACATACCGGTACCTCTAATACCCCGTAACACGACCTCTTTCACTGATGCATGCCAGCATTTGTCATAGCGTACTATCCACAAGTCCATCAAGGCACTTTTGGTCCAGATTGTCCCACTCCTCAACGGCGATTCGCCGTAGATCCCTCAGAGTGGTTGGTGGGTAACATCATCCATAAACAGCCCTTTTTTATATATCCCAGGCATGTTCGATGGGCTTCATGTCTGGAGAACACGCTGGCCACTCTAGTCGAGCGATGTTGTTATTCTGAAGGAAGTCACTCACAAGATGTGCACAATGGGGACGCAAATTGTCGTCCACGAAGATGAACGCCTTGCCAATGTACTGCCAATAAGGTTGCACTGTCACTTGGAGGTCGGCATTCACATATCGTACAGCCATTATGGCGCCTTCTATGACCACTAGCAGTGTACGCCAGCCCCACGTAATGCCACCCCAAAACAGCAGGGAACCTCCACCTTGGTGCACTCGCTGGACACTGTGTCTAAGGCGTTCTGTGTGATTGGGTTACCTCCAGACATGTCTTCGACGATTGGTTAAAGGCATACGCAACACTCATTGGTGAAGAGAACGTGATGCCAGTCCTGAGCAGTCCCTTCGGCATGTTTTGAGCCCATCTGTACTGCACTGCATGGTGCCGTGGTTGAAAAGATGGACATTGCCATGGACGTCAGGAATGAAGTTGCGCATCATGCAGGCTATTGCGTACAGTTTGAGTCATAACACAACTTCTTGTGGCTGCATGGAAAGCATTATTCAACGTGGTGGAATTGCTGTCAGGATGCCTGTGAGCCATAGTCCATAGGTAGCAGTCATTCGCTGCAGTGGTAGCCCTTCGACGGCCTGAACGAGTCATGTCATCGAGAGTTCCTGTCTCTCTGTATCTCCTCTATGTCCAAACAACATCACTTTGGTTCAATCCGAGACACCTGGACACTTCCCTTGTTGAGAGCCCTTCCTGGCACAAAGTAACAATGCAAAAGTGATCGAACCGCGGTATTGACCATCTAGACATTGTTGAACTTCAGATAACATGAGCTGTGTACCTCCTCCCTGGTGGAATGACTGGAACTGATCAGCTGTCGAACCCCCTCCGGCTGACAGGTGCTGCTCAAGCATGTTTGTTTTCATCTTTCAGGATGTTTTGTGACTTCTCTGTACAGTCAAAGGGGCTGCGTCTGTGATACAATATCTACAGTCAACGTCTATCTTCAAGTGTTCTGGGAACCGGGGTGATGCAAAACTTTTTTTGATGTGTGAATGTCTCAAATCATCGGGCAACATGTAGAGCAGTTTTATTCCCATATTGCTTGCACCATTCTAGCATAAACACATATTAGTTGAGATTACATGCCTATCACCTTTAAATCCTGAATTGTTATTGTGTATGTCACAATTGTGTCTCATGCAACTATCTGTGCCAGTTAAATTTTTAAATATTCGTTAGTTTGTCTGCAACATTCATGCATTGTAACAACAGCGCTTGCAGTGTTTTAAACAATGGTTTATACAGCTGTCTATCTCTGTTTCCAATAACAACACTAGCCAACAGCCATTTTACATCTGCGATGTGATACATCTACTAGTATATATTTTAGTGTGTAGAATCCGCATATACTTTTCAAAATGTTCTAGTATGTACCGTTTTTGAGTTTTTAAAGCTTTTTCATTTTTTGTATTCAGTACTTCGCTTTTTGCTCCTCTTCTGTTTTTATGTTTAATTGTTCGTTTTTGATATGCGCAGGAGAGCTAGAAGATCTACAGATCGTCAGTATATGGTTAGTATGGTCATCCAGTGGTGTGGCAGAGATCCTCAGAGACTGTTTCCTGTGAAAGATAGTGCAAAGTTCTTGTGTTAGAAACTTGCACCAAGAAAAATGGCAACTAGTGAATCTCATTGGTGTCCAAACCACCCCAACAACTTTTGTTATGTGTGTGGGAAATTCACTCCAAAACCCAAAGAAAACCAATCACTAATTAGGTTAAGAAGGCTTATAAAATGTATTTTGATTGTCCTGTTGGTGATAAGATAAAAATTTTGCACCTCATATTGCCTGCGTAACCTGTACTACAACCGTAACTGAGTGGTTGAAAGGAAAACGCCGAGCCATGCCATTCACTGATCCAATGTGTGGTGTGTGCCTAATGACCATTATTCAGACTGTTACTTCTATCTTACAAATATTTTGGGGCGTTCAAGCAAAACTAGACGTAAAATAAAGAATCCAAACCCATCTTCAGTTCATTTATCTGTGCCCTATGATGAGGGGTTGCCTGCCCCTGTCTGCAACTTGAGAGCCACTGAACCAGACACCATGTCAAGTGAATCAGAAAGTATTGAATATATAGAAGAGTACTGCCCTCATTATCATTACTCCTCCCCTCAGCTCTTTAATCAAAAGGAACTGAACCATTTGGTTCGCGATCTAAAACTTTCGAAACAGCAAGCTGAACTCATGGGGTCGAGACTGCAACAACGGAATCTTCTAGTTTCGGGGACCACAATTTCCTGTTTCAGATTTAGAGGTGCTTCCTTTGCTCAATATTTCGATATGCAGAATTCCGTGTGTGTATGTAGACATGTCAATGGTGTGATGATGCAGCTAGGTGTAGGCCTACAACATAATACACGTGAGTGGCGACTACTTGTTGATTTCAGTAAAAATAGCTTGAAAGCAGTACTACTGCATTATGACAATGCATTTCCATCGGTACTGTAAAATGGGGTGAAGTGATACAGTTCGCAAATTAAGAACATATTAACACACATAATTTTTGGAAAAAAAAAATCTATTTATACCAGTGGCTGGTTAGACCTATGTTTGGAGTATCTGTCCATGTAATCCTTTTTAATATTCTTATTTTATTTACCTATTTCTTTTAAAAAACTTTGTCTTACTTCACCTCAGGTAAAGGGGTGAAGTGATACAACATATGAAATGGCTGCTGTATCATGTTCTAACAGTGCTGGGGTGAAGTGAAACACATAGCATGCTTTTAAAGAAACTACTTATTCACAAAGAAATTAGAAAACATTTTTTGGAAATTGAAGGCGACCATAGTGAAGAGTCGCTGGCTTTGGAATACATGAAATAACTTCATGATGGTATACAATACTTGACTCCTTGATTTCTGGCCTTACATAAGTGTCTCTATAGCAGCTATACTGTTTTAGAAAAGTTACTTCTATAACCCTGTTACTACCACTGCTGGTTTCTGACACACCTGAGACTTGCGAACAATTTAACTTATCCATTTTTGTTATTTGGTCTTTTAGTTTTACAGGCAAAAAGTTTCCTACAGTGAGTGTCATGCAATCAACTTCTGTGGTTGGCTCAACTACTTCACAGTTCCTTTCTCACTTTCTTCTGGGGCAGCAATATAGTAGTCCTCATCTTCGTCATTGCTGTCATGAGACGTCTCCATTTCTTCTTCTGATTCTGGTTCATCTTTTCCAACGCTCTTGACACTTCTTTCTGGTTCAATGTGGAGCTTTCTGTCCACCTGGTTCTTGGTCTCGGTTTTTCTTTCCCATATTGTAGCTCCTGAAGCAGACATTTTACAGATTCATCCAGGTTTTCTTCAATACCAACAGGATTAGCATCCACACCTTTTACAAGAAGTTCAGCTTTATTGAAATGTAGGACGTGTATTAGTTGAGTAAAGTTTCCAGTATCTTAAAAAAGCACAACATAACCTGTCAAAGTAAACAATTCAACTGACCAGAAAAATTGCCACGAAAAAACAGTTGATGGTCACAGGCATTAGAACAGACCTAAATGGTCAGAGAAACGTCATTGTAGCCAACATTTGCTTTGAGTTGCAATTACAGAGACATATTATAGCAAACGTTGCATTTTGTCTCAATTCACCTCATTGTATCACTTCATCCCACATTATGGTACCTTTGGCTCACGCAGTAGTCATGAAAGAAACTTGTCAAACCACGGCTTTGCTGCTAGAGGCAATCAAATTTGAGCATCATGAATGGCAGCTTTGCTTTGATTTAAAAGTTGTTGCACTCCGTATAGGTTTACAGGCTGGATTCACGAAATACTGCTGCTTTTTGTGCCTTTGGGACAGCCATGACACCATGAACCACTATACAGTCCAGGAATGGCCTATAAGGAAGTCATATGTTCCTGGAAACGTAAATGTGAACAATACCCCATTGGTTGAGCCTGATAAAATCATTTTGTCTCTCCTTTATACCAAGTTGAGCCTTATCAAGAACTTTGTCAAAGCTCTGAATAAAGAAGGTGAGGCCTTCATTACCTTAAAAGAAAAGTTTCGCAAAGTCAGTGAGGTAAAGCTGACAGAGGGTATATTTGTTTGACCACAAATATGAAAATTTCTGAAAGATCCAAGCTTTGATACTAAACTCACAGATATCCAGTTAGGTGCTTGGTCTTCTTTAAAGCAATTTTGAAGGGCTTTTTGGGTAACAGAAAAGACAAAACTATGTTACCATTATGAAAGAACTGTTAGAAAATTATAAGAATGTTGCTTACAATTCACTTTTTACATTCTCACCTCGATTCCTTCCTGGAAAATTTGGGAGCCGTAAGCGATGAGCATGGAGAGCGCTTTCACCGAGACATTCTTACCATAGAATATTGTCACCAAGGCCATTGGAGCCCTTTGATAATGGGTGACTACTGCTGAGGTCTTGTTAGGGAGAGTGACGAAACAGCAAACAAAAGGAGAGCTCTGGCATCGAATTCTTCAAAAAACCAAAGACGATTAAAGGTGAAAATATGTGCTGAACTAATTTGGACCTTTTATTGGCATCATGCCCATATATACATACCAAATAGTATTGATTTAAAACGTTCTGAATGTGTATTTTTGTTTGACTTAATTGTGTCAATTTTTGCTATTACCATTTTTTATTCAGCTGTGTATCTAGGAAATGTGACATCATAGAGAAAAACTGATTCTACCAGTGTATTCAGCACCCCAAAATTAGGTAAATCACCCATTTACAAACCAGATACAGATAAGCACACATTAGTATTTGTTTGTTCCTAGATCCCTTTAGACACATTAAAATTTACCAGCCTGTTCACATATTGGAATTGACGTATTTAATGTGTCTATCCCTTTATGGCCACATTCTATCTAAATACCAAGACCCTTATTGCTTCTTTATTTACAATGGGTTGACTGTTGACGATGGCAGGTTAATGTAGAATACTGTTTTGACTACTATGGAAATTTATTAATATTGTTTTCTCAGGGTTTGTAATGAATTGATATATTGTTGACAATTTACTGAGCTGAGTTATAAAAGAGCTAACTACATGTAGGGTATCTGCATTTTGTACTTCTTTTGTTAATAATATTGTTTTATGTAAATCAGTATGGACGTTCAAGTCACTGATATAGCTCAGGAGAAGAACAATTTCCATTAATGACCATTGAGGTGCCCGAAAGCTGACTGACCACTCTTCTGAGAAATATCTTGTGATCTTTAAACAGTCACAAATTTTGTGACTCTACTTGTTTTGCCTTACACCAATTTTTTGTGTGTGACTGGTAAAAAAACAAATTAATCCATTAATCTACATACAGCATTGGGGAAACCGATCTTTTTATGGCTCTATCCATCCATTAATTAAAAAATTGTGTCACATAATATGGATAAGGAGAGAACCATTAGCGAATAGAGTTCAGAATACAGTTTATTTCGCTTCAAACATTTTACATGTTATTGGTAGAAATATTTATATATAAGGCTAAGAGAAATGAGGTACATAAAACTTCTTGATATTTGCGTCAGTGGAACATCATTACCTAGTATGTGAAAATTATATACGCAATAACCTTTTAAGCAATGATTTCTTACAACTTTGTCTGACAGTAATTAGTTAGAACTTTGAGTCACTTAAGTCTGATTCCTCATACTCTGTTATGGAGCAGCATGCTGTCCTCTCAAACCAATCTTCTAGAACAGTTTTAAATGTACTGTAGCTAAGACAATGGACAGCTTTTGAAAGTCTACTGAAAAATCTTGTGCCTAGATATTTGTGGCTATTGTGAACCTCAACTAGCTTACTGTGAGTGTATCAATTGATTGTCCAGTTCTTGTGTTGTGTTCGAGGCCAGACATCCTAAGGTTAAAATCATATAATTTATCTTTAACATTGAGACGGCAAATTTACATATAGAGGCTAGGAATTACAATTACACTACGATCTTTGAAGTAATCTTTACAAGATTCTCTTGTGGTAAGTGCCGCTATACATCTGGCAGCCTTTTCTTGCCATCTGAATACAATTTTGAGCTGGGGCAGTTACCATGTAGAAGAGCTCCTTTTGTAAGGCAAGAGTGGAAAAATGTGAAATGTCCATACACTAATAGGTTTATGCTTAATTATTCCTCAGTTTGTACAACAAATAAATCACTCAAGATAATTTCGAGCACAGTTTTTCTATGTGACTCATCCAGCTGACTTTCTGGTCTATGTAGAAACCCAACAGGTTAATTATTTTGTAATCTTTATTGGAGACACTAAAACTGAAAACAATGACTTCTCTTTTATTATAATTTGTAAAAACTTTATCTCAAACCAATAATACAATTGTCCATTGCTCCTCCAGATCATCAACTTGCATAATTAGAGTTGTATCACCTATGTCTAATAAGAACTAAAATGATAAAAATGAGGGTGAATCATTCATACTCACAATTAATAAGAAAGTACAGAGTACTGAGCCACGTGGGATTCCTTTTGTAGCAGATCAGCATTCTGATCTTTGAGTATAGTTAGTGACTGTTTTCCCTTGCTTTGATGTGACTCAGTAACGTGAAGAGCATTCTCTCCAATTCTGTAGTATTGGCACTTTATGATTAGTGTATGCTGTGGGAGTCAGTATCAAACATTTTTCTCAAATTCAGAAGAGTTTCAGAGGTTATTTCGTTAAACTTAAAAGAAACCATGTTGTTAAGAGCTATGTATGGTATTCTCATTGAAATCCTGGTCCATCTGTTTGTACATATAATATTCTATTATCTTTGGTATTATTGGTGTGAGTGAGATGGCATGGCAGTTATTAGGGGATGCTTTATCACCTCTGGTATGAGTAGGTATTAAAATAGTAATTTTTGGCCATCTGGAGAGATCCCGTCATGAAGTATTTGGTTGATGATTTGAGTTAGTGGTTGTAAAATTTCTTTCTTAATGTTTTAATTACATAGTTTGAAACCCCATAGAAGCTTTTGGTTTTTGAGTTGCTAAGTTTGACAACTGCTTCACATACTGTTCGGTAAGTTACACAAGACCAGCAGAAATTGTCAATAGCTTGCTGTCTAGAGCTGGGACCAAAGATTTGGCATTATTTACATCTTCAGCGAGATTTTTTATTTGTGCCAGGACTGGTAAATTGTGCATTTAGGTGCCTGGTTAGATTCAAATGTTGTGTTTAATTTCAGAACTTACTTTTGTTTTAATAGCTTTCCATTCTACTTCACAGTTTGAGTTGAGTATATAGTTGTCATTAAGTATCCTTTGACTGTTCTCATTTCTAATCTTCACTTCCTTCTTGTTGCTGTGTAAGCTTCCTTCTCAGCTGGAGTCTGCTGCAATCTGTCGCAGTGTTCAGTGATTTCCTCACTAAGTTGGCTCAGCTGTGGCATGTTCCAGTCCCTCAGTTCTTCAGGTTTATTACACTGATTCTGTTTTATGTGTTTTTTGTTATAGATGGGACATGTGACAAGGTTTTCTACAAGTAATTTTAAAAATTTCTGTGTTGATTCGTTGGCAAACATAACATTATCAACTACTGTACCCCAGTTGATGAATCTAAGATGGTTTTTTAACTGATTCAATTCATGCTCATTGCTTGGACTGATTTCCCTTCCAAGTTAAGGTGAAGAACTGTCTGTTTTGTTGCTTAGAGGGGGCCTAAGCCATCGTCCAGCATGGTCAGAAATTGTGAGGTCTGTAGTATTAAATACAGTTTTACTTGGTTGAAAGTTGCAGATTATTTTATCTAAGCTTTCATTGAGCCTGATGGGATTATCATACACACAGTAGTAGTCTAGTGATCTTAACATGTCTAATAGGTACAACATATTTTTAGTCTTATACGTAATGTCTATGTTAATATTACTAAATATTATAACTCTGCCATTATTATGCACCAGGAAAGAATTACCCAAATAGGATGGATATCGATAGATGTGATTTGCATTTACAGAGAAGTAAATTATTAGAATTTCAGGAAAACTGAATGAATTATTTGAGAGACAGAGCTTTACAAATTGAGGAAATCAGAAATTCATTGGTTCACCTTTAGCCCTTCTGTAAGCGGTTATTTAGTTTAGCATTGATTGACAGAATTGTCTGTCCTCCTGAGGAATATTGTGGCAAATTCTGTCCAACTGGTTCATTAGACCACCGAAATCCTGAGCTGGATAGAAGGCCCTGTCCATAATGCTCGAAACATTCTGTACTTGTAAGAGATCCAGCGTCCTTGCTGGCCAACGTATGGTTTGGAAGCATGAAGACCAGCAATAGAAACTCTCATTGTACGCATATAGGTGTTATCTCACCAGAATGTAAGTTCAGGATGGTTTGCAGTGAAGGGCAACAAAATGGCGCATACAGTATAGTTGATGTACTACTGTGCTTTAAGGATACCACAGACAGCAACCAAAGGGTGGCTGCTATGAAATGAAGTGGCACCCCAGCCTGTCATACCCACTTGTCAGGCCATATGGTGGACGACAGTCCAGTTGATATCCTACTGCTGTCCAGGTTATCTCCAGACATGTATTTGCTGCCCTTTGGGCGTCAGTTCAAAGTGTTACTCATCCCTGAAGACAATTCTACACCATTCATTGCGATTCCTGGCTGAATGTACCTAACACTGCTGCAAATGGGCTTGCTGGTGTACAGAGGTCAATGGCATTTGGGGCAAGGGACACCTTGACCTCAGTCCCATTTCAGTGCGCTACCTATTAATAGTTGTTGTGGTCACTGAAACAGCAGTTGTATGTCAGATCAATGATACTGTTGCAGCCAGAGCTCTGAGTGCCTCTAAGAATTGTTCTGTCTTCACTTTCTGTCATCTCCCTAGCTCGACCACTTCCTTATTCATACTATGTTTGACTATGGTTTACCCATTCCTGCTGAAATTGTCAAATAATCGCATTGCCACTATTCAAATGTTGAGCATTTCACCAATTACTCCCACCAATTTCTTTGAGCCCAACAACTTACCTGCTCTGAAATGCTAACATCTGCATGTATTGTTTGTGCACCTGTCTGTGAGGCATAGTTACTGTCCACTTGATTACACAGTATGAAATTCACGAAGACTTAATGCCCTGATACTGGCATGTCCTGTGTTTACTATACTTGCCAGCTGCAGGGTGAAATTATGCTGCAGCATCATATATTCATCCATCGGCTGCCAAAGTTTACAATTTTGTATTTTCCATCAATACCTATATGAATTTCAATTTGTGACCAATTTACATAGCTCCTTCCTGGTGTATAATTTTTTAAAATTTTTTTAGCATTTTAAGAGAATTATAATCATTTTTTCAAGATTTTCTAGACTCAGTCATTCCTTTCTTTTCTTTATGTTAGTATAACGACAACATTTCTCATCACCAGTATTGATACAGGATAGGAATGGTTCGTGTTGTTCATGAGCCAACTGGTGACGAGCAAGCAGAGGTGCACATATGACCACCCACTGATTTTTGTGATTTTGGCTTAAAGCATGCAGTACCCATACACTCGATTTTGAACCATCCCCATTCTTTGGAAATGTCTCAACATGGTGAAATCATAACAGTTCATCAAATTTGCCAGTTCTCAAGTACACTGATGTGGGTGACTGTAGATTAACATGTTTAAATGAACGTGGGGTGTCATTAATGTCAAAACAATCGTCCTTAAAATGGGAAAAACATTTTCTTGCCATACTTTGTCCAATGGTACTATCCCCATACGCAGCACAAACGTTTCTGGCTGCCTCCACTCCTGTCATCCCTCTCTTTGAACTCAAAAAAGAAGAATATGTCAGAAATGTTCCCACATGGCATTCCATTTTCTAGTGTCCACAGCTCCACTCACTACCTCCAAATGAAAAAATGACAATATGTAAACTCAAATAGTAACAGTGAACTACAAATAAAAAATGGCAATCAATAAAAAAATCCATAGCATCTGGAATACCATCATAAGAAACGAAAATGTTACGAACTGAAGCAATGTCCTTATATGTTCAAGATAGACACATTTTTGAACAGATGAGATTCTGACAGCTATACTGACTTTAGACAGAATTGTAATGACCTTTATTCATTTCACTGGACTGAGCTGCTAGAGAATATTAATTTCTTTGTTTATAATTCTTGTCATGTTCCATATTATTTTTCCTGTGTCATTGCTCACAGCTATAATTAAGACGCACAACTTACCACTGAACCTGGTCAACATTTTGATACTGAACATAAGGAGAGTAGTTCAAGATGTGTTCAGTGAACTCAAAAGCAAACTTTTATTATTCCAACTGACCAAGTATCTGAATTAGTTTTGGTCTTTCACAAATTCAGTAAGTGGTTCAAAGTTACGTACTCAACTGCTCAGTAATGATATTGGGGTGAAGGTGGCAGATGATAGATATAAAGCTGAAGTATCAAATTTGGTCTTTCAAATTTTTTTCACTGTGGAACTTTGTAATACAGTTCTTCATTTACTCCTTGCATGAAAACCACAATGCCAGATAATAATGTAGTCATCACAGAATAGACATGCACCTACACTGCTCTCTTGTGTCAAGAAATTGGGGAGTAATAAGTACTGTTAATATTCTACACAGTTCATGCAAAAGAAGTTGCCCCCTTCTATCAACAGATCATTTCAGGTTACTGGAAAAACTAATGATGCTGTGTTAAGCAATTAGCCAATTGCTAGCTGCTAACAGTTTTAAGAAAAAGTTTATTGGAGGATGAAGATATTAACAGGCTCATATTGTCTGATGCAGAACTATGGAATTTATTTTTTGATCATCGATTATGACCTACTTGTAGAAATAATCTCATTTACGGCAAACAACACAGATTCTGCATACAGAGATCCTTGAAACTCGATTTTGCTGTCCTCTTTTTTTTTCTTTCCTATGATAATATAGTATACACTATATTTTAAACCATAGATATCCTGCAACTATAATATTTTAATTATGAGCATAGCAATCATAATAATAGTAATAATATTAAACAAAAATTATCTGTAGTAGGACAAAAATAATTTCAAAAGTTAAACATACAAACTACATTCAGCATAAGCTGCAAGGTGAAATACATTAGCAGCCTGCTAAGACAGTACAAATACACTATCACAACACCATGTCTTTGATGAAACATACACTGCCTTCAAAGCAGAGTCTCATAGTATAATATATGATAAAGAACATAATGATTATCTTCAGAAGCTTATTATAACTCATATTTGAGATTTCTGAATGTGGAGAAATTTTTTTAAGATAATGTTATTTTGAAAGACTTTAATATCATCTGCTCAAAGTGGCCTCCTTGCATTTTCCAAACATTTAGTAACTCACTGGATCATGCTCCTCTGCAATATTTCAGACATACTTGCATACACAGTTACATGAGCAGTTGAATGTTCCTTTACTAGGTCTTGTACATTCCTTGCCAATAGAATAAATCTGCACACAAGGACAAGTGCCTCTGGAGGAACAAATATAAAGGAATTAGGCAAATACAGAGGCTATGAAACTGGACTTATGTAACTAACCCATTTCCAGGAATGGCTCTACATATTTCTTCCAGAGTGCGCAAGTGCACCATTATGTTGTAACTACAACCCCCTCAGAATGTAAAATGGAATATCTTCCAGCACCTCAGGCAAATTGTTTATGAGAAATGGGTGATGGTTCAAATGGCTCTGAGCACTATGTGACTTAACTTCTGAGGTCATCAGTCACCTAGAACTTAGAACTAATTAAACCTAACTAACCTAAGGACATCACACACATCCATGCCCAAGGCAGGATTCGAACCTACGACTGTAGCGGTCGCGCGGCTCCAGACTGTAGCGCCTAGAACCGCACGAAATGGGTGATGCAGTCAACTGATTTAGGAAGTGGGGACCTGAAATACAACTTCCTGTAAATTCACACTAAAGCAAATCTGATATACATAATTTTAGGAAATGTGCAAGCTGCCTGCACACCAATAGTGGCATTATGCATATTGAAGTTATCCTCATCCATTACTACTGCTTCATCAGACCATATTAAAACTTTTAAGAAGTTATCATCCGGTTAATATGATGGTTGAATCCATCCACACACTGCATCTGTAGAAGGTAATCTTCTGGATGCAGGTGTTGAATTATCAAATAGTGATGCAGGTGGATCTCTTCACCATGCAACATGTCAATTACTATTCTTTGCAAGATATGCCACTGTGTTGTTACGTCATGTGTACTTAGCTGGGTCCTTCATATATATCTTCAAAAATGGCATCTTTTGTAACTGTGCTATGGCTAGTCTATATGTGGCCTCTGTTCAGTGACAGTCAACTAAAATAATTTGTCTCTCAAAGGTAAAAAACCATATGACAAAATAAATTTTTGTGTGGATAACATTGACCAGGATACCTAATAGCATATAGACAAGCAGGAACTTTAGCCATATAATCTGATGCACCAAGGCCCAAAAGCTTATCAAAATATTTGGCATTTTTTATGCCATAAATGGAATTGAAATGAGCATTTGGTGTCATTGGCTGGGCGGCCCCTTGCGGGGCAGGTCCGGCCGCCTTGGTGCAGGTCTTATTACATTTGACGCCACCACCTGCATGCTGGATGTGGATGAAATGATGATGAAGACAACACAACACCCAGTCCCTGAGCAGAGAAGATCTCTGACAGTCAGGTAAAGAACACGGGCCCGTAGGATGGCAATCCGTCACGCTGACCATTCAGCTATCGGGTCGGACGTTATGCTATATAACTCTCTATACTGTTATGCAATAAACACAAGGGCAAAGTACAGCATGTACTACTTCCCATCTATGGAACAGAACATGTACACACTTCATTCATCAAAGGGGGCCACTGCCCTTAAGAAACATCAACACTGTTACAGCTTGTTCTTGGTGACATACAGAGTTAGAAATATCAACATGGTTTTTTTTTATTATTTTTTTATGTAACTCATATCCTGACAATATCCACTACGTACAGAGTTTTCAAAACACTTTTGCATCAATGGTTCACAAAAGGAGTCACATAGCTATCTAGGTCATGATGTCAACAATTTTTTGGCTGTGTGTGTGAGTCACAACTTACAGAAAAATAGCTTTCTTTCTACATTGTCCAACCCTACTCCACCATTCACGAAAGGCTTAAGATTCCAATTACATTGTTTTCTTGACAGTAACAGGCAAAATACGTCAAGATTTCCATCAATGTAACTAATAATAACAATGACTGGACATCCATACAAAAATGGTCTGCAATTATTAGACTGAATAGTTAAATGTATAATTAGTTGTTATTCAGTGCTGATGATTGTGATGATAAAAATAGTAAGAAAGTTTGGCATTTATCTGTGAAATGGCTTATTTACCCTATGGACAATGCGCTATCCTAATGAACATAATGTGTAGGAGACATGAAAGTGGCATGCATTATAGTTGTTACTAATCAATGGAAGAAGGGTTTGAATGAATTATGCGAACATATACACTTAGATAGTGTGGTTATGGGAGGTGGACAATAACATGGAAAAACAAAAATACAAGACATTATGATACCTAATACAGTGTAGGATAACTGCTGGTATTTAAAACAATTTCCAATCGTATCAAAATGTCTAAATACAGGTGGCCCTGCACAGTTTTCAAGTGAAGCTTAAGTCATGTTGAGTGATTAGCTGAGAAAAGTATGTAGCCTATAAAAAAATTTTAGTGTGAGAGTGGAATGAATTGAATGGCAGCCCAATCTATAACATTTATTATATCACTGAAGTGGGTAATGGAATAAGAAGAATCATTCATAAATAAAACAATAAAAGTTTTCCTGTTTTATTTTAAACTTTAGATAATACTTGAGTGACTAGGTGCTATTTTATAGCATACATAATTGAGTGCAATGAATTAATAATTTCTTAAGTCTTAAATATATGTGCCATATTTCATACAATAGTTGTTTCATCATTACGGCATTGATTATTTAACAAATTACATATTTTGAGTGTTCATTGACATACACAGACAAACAGATTAAAATTTAAAAACTGTCTTACATGTGCCAATTGAAGAGCCAAATAATGTTACAAGGCAAAATATTTTTACTACATATTTGATGATCCAGTGGTAAAAACTGTTACTAATATGGTAAAGACATTAACGCATTTCAGTATAGAATTTTTCCAAAAATTAACAGTTTTGTGGATGGCCTATAAGGAACAAGCAGCTAAAACATTAAAAACCTTTCTGATAAACATCTTATCAAGCAAACTCATGTGAACACACATGATGAAATGTGGAGGCATATGGAACAATAAAATGTAGGCTTCCTACTGAATGATGAATAAAATTTTTTCATGAATTAGTAAACTACACAAAATCAAAGAAATATTAGTGCTACACTCATTGTGATGCTGGCTTTACTCCAAGTGTGTGTTTTGGGTTTCTCTATACTCAAGAAACTGTATCTGTTATTAGACTGCACTCATGCTTCAGCTCCACACCTTATGCTGTGCCCTTTATACAGCACCCTTCAGTTACTGCATTAACCTGAAACAGAGTGTCCATAGTAGTTCAGTACAATGTATAATCAAAATGTAAAGGAGGGAGACAATTTGCTTCTGCCTTTAAAAAAACTCATCATTTCTTACAATAATTCTGTAATATTTGGTTGTGTTGGTAATTTGCTCACTTTGGTTATGGAGATATCTTCAACTTCCATATAACTGCTGTAATTTCATTTTACCTAATGGTAAATGGTCTTGGGCAGAGATTAATTTATTAATTGTGACAGGAAATTGGTCTTATTTGCTTTTTAAATGCAGACATAATGATCTGTCTATGACAGATTATTGTACTATTAACCAGCATGCATTAACCAGTTTCCAGTGCTTGTTGTTTACTACCCTGGAAAGGTGACCCACAAATCTGCAGTATTTTTGTTATTTTCATTGCAGTGAGTCAAATTTCTATTGAATTTGTTGTATTTTATGACAAGAAAAGAGCTACCAATGATTATTATGTGACATGTTTTTAAGTCCTGTACAACATCACAACTCTTTATCAAAATATTATATGGTTGTCATTGTGTGCTATAGAATAACAGGTCTTTCCATTTTCCTTTTTTACCTTAGTTGTTGAGCAGTTACAGAAGTTTATGGTAACAAAGGATTTTTCCCAACATTCTTTTGATTTTGTATTTGAAACTGACCTTTTAAATTCCCCAGATGATTCTTTTTAAGAGTACCATATTGTAGTTGCATAAATTATGTAGTTGCAGTGATAGGAATCATTGTAATAAATCAGCACAACAAACTATTTTTGTTATTTTAATAACACATCACCATCATCTCATTTTATGTACCGCATTCATGGATCCTATTACCCCACCAACATCATACTTCATCAGCAGGTGTCAACATTCCCAGTATTTATATCTGCTGGTGAATCTCAACATTATTGTACTGGATGTGGTTGAGCCACACTTTAATCAGATCATCCAAAGGGCAATGAACTATCAGGAGGAATGATGGGTTCTGTACTACCAAGTGGCCATCTAGATTTTAGTTTTCAATTAACTAAGACAAAGGCTGTCATGATTTATTTTCAAAGAACGCAAGTAATTTTCTTACTCATTTTTACCCTATTCAGGTTTTGCCCCATCTCTAATGACTTTACTGTAAATAGTCATTAAATCCTAATGTTCCTTCCTATTTCCCTAAGATCAATATACAACAGTTTAAGAATATCTTAATTCATGACCTCACATTACCATCAACAGTTGCAAGAACTTCAGAGTGGTATGTTATTCAGCCCAACACAATAATAGTAGTAAATTGCCTATTTTAAATGCATTTTAATCTGTTACTTTCCAGATCAAAAATTATTTATATCAAATAACCTACCTCATCAATAGCTCAAAATCTTAAACATGGCTGTGAAACAGCAACTGTGTAATTCAGAACAGATCGAAAAATCAGCCAAAAGCAGCACCCTCTGTAGACCAGTTTTTCCTGCTCGCTTGAGCCTGTATATTTCTAGCAATTGAATTAGTCTCTGGCATAAAGTATATGTAATTTATGCATGTATTTTATTTTGAGACACCTATTCTGTTTATATGATAACAAGAGCCTCTACCTGTGGGCATTTACTGAGTAGTCTTTCTACAGTACGATACATGTAATCTCACACTATCTAAAGCCATGGCTTGTGGTAACTCTTGTTTCACCAATTTCATTTATGACAAGAGGAGCTCAGCTTCATCTAATCAATTGGTACATCATGTGATGTAATAAATGAGTACATTTACTTCAGAAATGTTTTTCTATTAATATTTTTTTCTGTTAGTAAAAATCATTTTGTAACTCCTGTATACATTTTTAGTGCCAATGCTTCTGAAGAAGATATTTTTACAAATATCAAATCCATGATCAAGGGAAAATAAACCTTTATTTGCAATTGGTTGGCTGATTTTTCACATCAATATATACTGTTCTGGAGCCAGAGTACAACGTAGCACAATGTAAAATAAGAGAGTTGACTGTTGTATCTCTTCAAGGCTGTTAACACCGCATAATCTGCCCTATCACCCATAGCAACTTTTGTCTGAAGCATTTTTGTCAATCACTAAAAATGCTCATGTTAATCTTGCTATCTGTTTTACATGCTTCACTCAATGTTTAAAAATCAGACAAAAAAGTAAGAATAATGAAAGCGACCAACTCAGTTAACAAATATACCAACTTAATGTCCAAAACTGGAAAATTACAGTTTGGCATACATTATTATATGCAGCTTAGGTAGTAACAATTGGAAGGCACCACTTACGCAAACTGCATGAAGAAGAGAGCAAAATGCAAATGAAGACATCTATTAAACTGAAATAAAAGTAGCAAAGAGAATCTTAAGAGACAGGCTATGAACACTACGGGATCAAAAACCGATTCTGATGAGCAAACAACAAAGGCATGACCTTACTGAATCCTTTTGTGTACCGTAAATAAAGAGAGCCAAAAACCAAACAGGACTTACAGTAAGATCAGCGATACCACTTCAAATGCTGTTTTTCCTCACTATTTATGGTCTGGAAAGAAACCACTGTGCAATGCACAAAATTCATGTAAGCAAATGGGGCAAATGACTACTCAGCCAGAATACCAAAGCGTTAGTGAAAATTTTTTTTTCTAGAATTCAGAAATGTTACACAATTTCTTGACCAACTACAAAGGAGACCTACAACACATTATTCGTACCTACTTATTGAGGTGCAGCAGCAGTATCACACAAAGAAACATTGATTACAGAAGAAAGTTTTCAGAGAGGAGCAGCTGTAATAACAATTACAGGAGGTGAAACAACACAGCCAGAAATTGATAAAAAAAGAAACAGTGAGAGTGACAGCATATTCAGCTAATGAAAGATCTACATCATCAGATGATCTACCCCCAAAGAGAATGCAAGTTGCTTTAAAAAAAACTGCTCATTGAAGAAAATGTATGTTTGAGAAAGAGGGTATCAACAACTGTTGCTTAGAATTATTGAAAAAATCAGAAAAACAACCCGACTTTGAAATTTGTCCTATAGAACGAACTTCACTAAAAACATTCATTGCATGCCTCTTCAGTAGGCCAAATTCAAACATAAATATATTCATTACAATGAAATGAATACCCCTATTTGTATACAGGCATTGATATAAGTCAACAGGGACAGTTGAAAATGTGTGCCCCGACTGGGACTCAAACCCAAGATCTCCTGCTTACAGGGCAGATGCCCTATCCGCCTGAGCCACCAAGGACACAGAGGATAGTGTGACGGCAGGGACTTATCCCTGGTATGCCTCCTGTGAGACCCACATTCCCAACTTATTGTCCCACACTATATTCATAGTGCCCCTACCCATTATACTCATTACTCACAGTTTTTTGCTGATTCCTGTAAGAGTTCTGGCACTGTTTGTGCATCCCCACAAAAGGTGAAGATGGTCAAGTGGCCGGTGAGCTTTAACTATATATATATATATATATATATATATATATATATATATATATATATATATATATGAGATGGTATATGTTCTTTCGGACATGTCCAAAAGAACAGATACCATCTTTATATATATAAATATATTTGTTCACAAACTTGAAGGTAGTCTTGAAGGTGTCTTGAACAAAACAAGGGCTCCTACTGGAGGAAGCAAAGATGTGAGGACAGGGCGTGAGTTGTGCTTGGGTAGCTCAGTTGGTAGAGCACTTGCCCATGAAAAGCAAAGGTCCAAGTTCGAGTATCAGTCTGGCACACAGTTTTAATCTGCCAGGAAGTTTCATATCAGTGCACATTCTACTGCAGAGTGAAAATCTCATTCAGTGTTACAATTGTTTCAACAACCACCAAATCAGGGCATTGTTACCTCTCGCCAAACAGATGAACGCACTAAATCACAGATCAAGTACTATGTTAACACTGAAGATCGTGAGATGAAGCCTGCCACACCCTTAATTAACTGTGGTACATCAACAGGTGTGCACTGTGTACAATGGCTGCCTGCTGCCATCTCCACCTCCCACCTAGCCAGTGCTAGTAATATACCGATCAGTGACACTGTTAATGAACTACAACCCATTCATTTTCATTCTAATGACTTAGCACATACTGACATTATGGACAGACATACTCCAGAGTACTGCAACTGTTGACCAATAATCGCCACCATGTATGACCACCTTCCACTGCAGAGAACTGATATTTGCAGGTTATTGCAGACAAATCCATCCTACAAGTGACCTACCTATGCCAGACCATGCTTTTCCATGGCCTACACCTGAACTTTACATTCTATGTTACACCATACATCACCCGGGTGACGTCACACTTGTTAAGTTTGTACTGTGCCCAACGTCACGTCATAACGACGACGTCACATTGACAACAGCCGTGTCATGCTCTGGGCCACACCTGCCACATGAAGTCACTCAAATAGCAGGCATACCATGTCTACCTGCAACCGCACAGGGTTTTCACACCTCGTGAGAACAGCATATCAGTATGGCGAGCTTGACTGCAACTACGAATCACACACTGCGTGAACACAAGGACTACATTCAACAGCTGCTGGGTTGGGTGATCTACACTGATGTGC